>NW_017731984.1:203105-225668 GCF_001890085.2 Hipposideros armiger
GTGGGAGTCCCTTTGCTGCTCAGCGTGTCCCGCAGAGTTGTGTTTTCGCTGCCGTGGTTTGCGCGAGCTAATTCAGTGACTTCCTTACCGCGGCCATTTTCTTCTCCAACCAAGTTGTTCTTTAATAGGTGAATAGATAAACAAACTTTGGTACCTCCATATGAAGAGATATTATTCAGTGATAAAAAAAATGAGCTACACACACACACACACACACACACATCAATGAATCTTAAAAGCATATTGCTAAGTGAAGAAGCCTATCTGAAAATGCTACATACTGTATGATTCAAACTATATGACATTCTGGAAAAAGTAAAACTATGGAGATAGGAAAACAATCAGTGGTTGCCAGAGGGTCAGGGGTATGGGGGAGTGAGGGACTAATAGGTGGAGCACAGGGGGGATTTTTAGGAGAGTAAATCTACTCTGTATGATACATTAACAATGGATACAAGTTATTATACATGTGTCAAACTCAGAGAATAAAACACAAAGAGTGAACCATCACATAAACTATGGATTTAGTTAATAATGTACCAATATTGGTTCATCAATTGTAACAAATATACCACACCACATCGATTGAAGATGTTAATCACAGGGGAAACTGTGATTGGTGCCATGGAAAGGAATATCAGGGAACTTTCTGCTCTATTTTTTTATAAACCTAAAAATGCTCTAAAAATGAAGTCTATTGATTTAAAAATATATATAACTACTTAAATACTTTCAGAAATGGTAGAGGGACCTTTAAAAACAATACAATAAAAGTGATCAATGAAATATTAAGTGGAGACTTTTCTTTTAAAAAAATGAAAAGATAAAACACTCTACTAACCCGAGTGCTTTTTATTCTTTTCTCTTAACTGAAAAAAACATAGGATAAATTTTACTGATGCTCAGTGTTGATACCTTAGGGTTCAATCTTATACAAGTTTGTTTTATGGTCTGCCATGTTCGGTACAGCTAGCAAGGATTATTTGCTTTTTTACTGAGATGTGTTGTTTGACTGCCTTTATCACTTTTTTAAAAAAATACAAGGCTCCAGGGTATATTTAGTTTTCTCTCCAATCTAGACTTACTTTTATGTGGGAAACTCTTAATTGATTGCCATCTATACCCAGTCTCTTAGACACAAACACACATACACACACACTATACACTGGCACATATGCACACACATATTGGCCCTAGAATCTGCCATACATTACTTAGAAACTGCATTACTGCCTAATAGATGCTGCGTGGACTTCTTTCGAAGGTATTTTCAATTGTGCATTTGAATCTTTCTGACAAACGTCTTTTTAAATGCTGGGAATCTTCTTCTCTGCCTCCAGCTAACTCATGTGTGGCAGTAGTGATTGGAAATAATTCATCCTTTAAAATTATGCATTACCGTTGGGAAAATTTGTACAGTTGATGAATTGTTGTTCTTCCATATTATTTTGTCTTCTCCTATGGTGGCCAAAGTGAAAGACACAGTTTTTCACGTGGCCCATTTCTAGGTTTGCCTCCAGGTATAGATCCTGATGATTTTTAGAATTCAATTCTGCTCAAGTCATGATTTAAACCTGAAATTTCAGTTTCCTTGGAAACCTAAAAGACAATTCCTTCTAAAATGGAGGCTCAATGCTTTTGGCACTGGTGTATGGTACTTAATTCCCAAGCCTAGGTTTAAAATACATGGATAAGCTTCTCACTTTTGAGGGTGGAGAGAGGCACCCTTTTTATCCTGATAAATCTCAACTACCTAGAACAGTCTCAGTTCTCAATATGAACAGGAAAACTCGTTGAATTTTCCTTATATTCTATAGCTTAATTAAATGTATTCACCAACATCAATGGAAAATTGACTGTATACATGAATTGTCACTTTAGAAAAAGGAGCCATTCCTTGGAAGGATAGCTTAAGGGACTACAAAATATAAAAGAAAGTAGGATATTCTTAATATTCTATTTTGTAAAGAAGTATTCTAGATATCAACTGTGTGGAGTGTTCTATGACTTTAGAGTCTTCTAGAATCACCTTGAAGTCTGATTCACAGATTGCCGAGCCCTACCCCAAGTGTCTGATTCAGTGTGCCTGGGTGGAGGCTGAGAACTTACATTTCTGACCATTTCCCAGGAGTCACTGATGCTACTGATCCAGGGGCCCACATTATGAGAACCACTGGTCCGCATGAACTCTTTCCTTGCAGGTGGGGGATTTGATTTACGGCCTTAAAAGGATGTATTAGAAAAAGCATAGTCTTAAGAGGCAGACAGAACTGAGTTTCATTCCTTACTCTACATCAAATGATGTGGTCTTAACAATATATTTGAACTTTAGGTACCTCATTCAATATATGGCGAATATAATGCTCTGGACCTGCAAATAGCCTCTTGGATCTCTTTGGAACATCCTGATGAGTTCATTCTTATTTTCTACCAGCGATAGTTGAATGTATGTTGCATTCTATAGACTGGAAGCAGTTTAGTGATGGATAAGAAACAGTCCTCTACTTATAGGAACACCTGTCCTTCCTGAATTGAGAAGTAATTATAACCCAGTGTTGTTTAATTTACACCCTGAATTGTATTAGATGGTTATGTAATGTATAATGGCTTTGACTTGGGGGCATTTTGGTGGAGATTAAGTCAACCAGCTTCTGCACCTATGATTTGTAATCTCCCATCCTCCCCCATTTATACAGAGTCCTGTGACTCTTTACCAAATGGTGTACATGGAAAGAATTGAATCTTTTCTTCCCAGTACTAGATAAGTTATTGTGGGCCTACATATTTTGAATTCATTGACCAGTATATGGGCTTATAGGGCTTTGGTTAAAAAAAAAATTATTGAGCTATAATTTACATATCATGCAATTCACCCACTTAAATTACACATAATTCAGTAGTTTTTAGTATATTTTCAGAGTTGTGCATATATCCCAATACAAATGTAGAATATTTTCATTCTTCCAAAAGGAAATTCCATACCTATTAGCAGTCACCCATAAGTCACCACACTCTCAAACCCAGGCGACCAGTAATTCACCTTCTTTCTCTAAAGTTTTGCCCATTCTAGACATTTTATATGAATTGAATCATACAATATTGGTCTTCTGTGATAGGCTTCCTTTGCTTAGCATAATGTTTCTTTTTTTTTTAAGATTTTTTATTAGGTAATTGGGGGATGGGAACAGTTTTGGGGAATTGGGGGAAGGGGAACAGACAAGTTGCTGTCGTTTTGTTCTTCAGTCTAGTTGTGGAGGACGCTGCTTCACTGGCCCAAGTTGGCACCATCATTGCGCTCTTCCCGAGCGAGGCAGATCAGTCGCCGGCTTCTGGACGACTGCTGCTCACTGCGGCTGCTGACCGCTCACGCTGGCTGCTGGCCGCTCACGCTGGCTGCTGGCTACACATGGTATCCCATGGCAACCCACTGCAGCAGGGGCTGCAGCCTACGCCATCGCCGGCGACCCACAGCTGCCCAGCTCCAGGTTGAGCTGTCGTTCAGCATGTTAGCTGTAGAGGGCAGTGTCACTGGCCCTCATATGTGGGATCCGAACCGGGGCCCTCTGGTGTCCCAAGCCAGTTCTTAACCAACGCGCCACTCGGCCAGCCCTAGCATAATGTTTCTAAGGTTCATTCGTGTTGTTACATATATCAATACTTCCTTCTTTATTACCAAATAATATTCCATTGTACTCATAAGTCAGATATAGAAAGACAAATATTGTATGGTCTCACTTTTATGTGGAATCTAAAAAAAAAAAAAAAAAGCTCATAGAAAAAAATATGAGACTTGTTACCAGAGAGAGGGGGGAGGGGAGGGGGAATAGGAAGTAGGTAGTCAGAAGTACAAGCTTCCAGATATAAGACAAGTAAATACATAGGATGTAATGTTCACCATGATGACTATAGCATACACTGCTGTATGGTACATAGGAAAGTTGTTAAGAAAGTAAATCCTGAGTTCTCACCACAAGGAGAAAATTTTTTTCTTTTATTCTTTCTTTTTTTTTTTATTGTATCTCTGAGAAGGTGGATGTTTGCTGAATCTAAAGTGGTAATCTTTTCCAATAAATGTCAATCAAACCATTTTGCTGTATGCCGTAAATTTATACAGTGATTCTCAATAAAAATGGAAAAAAGAATTGCTACAAAACAATAGGAAAAAAGAAACCTCAAAAGAAAAATGGGCAATAGACTTGAAGAGCATTCCCCAAAGAGGAAATCCAAATGGGATTAAACCTGATTTTAATGGGATTAAAACCCAAATTAAATACCACTATTATTACATTCCCTCTACATTTGGAAAAATTGAAACCTGATTATATCCAATGGTGTTGAGTATATGGAGCAGTGTGGGCTGTCCCAAACCACTGGTGAGATGTAAATTTCTATAATTGGTATGGAATTCGGTTTCATTTTCTAGTAGGTACGAAGCTACAATTCCTCAACACCCAAGAAACTTCACTCCTAGAAATCTCAAGCACATGTGTATTAGATTACATGTACTGTTCACGTAGCTCCAAAATGTGAACAATATAAATGTCCATAAACAGCAAATGAATGAATTGTAAAATATTCATACAATGAAATAAGTGAAATACGATACAGCAATGAAAATGATCATGGTGTAACCACTTGCATAGCATGGGTTAAGCTAAAAAAATCACCAAAGTATACATATTGTATGAGTGTATATTAGAATTAAAGTGTAGAAAAAAGCTAAGATAATTTATACGAGTATATACATACTTGTAGGTAGTAATATTATGAAGAAAGACAAGAAAATGATTATCATGAAACTCAGAATAATGATCATCGTTAGGGGAGAATGATGAAGTTTTAATTAGTGATGAACACACCGTGCTCTTCAGGGCACTGGAATTGCCCTAATTGTCTGGGTGATGGATACCTGAGTACTGACTTTGTCATAGGCATAATTTATTAAGTTACGGTTCACACACAGAATGGGGAACAAAAAGACATCAAGAGCAAATAGGAGCTCAGAAAATTTATTGTTCATGAATGATAGGAAACTTTCTTGAAAAGATAATCTGGCAATTTTATTTTTTTTCATCCTCCCGAAAGGAAGACACCGGTTGTAAAACATCCCATCAGTCCTCTAATATACTTTCTCTATATACAACTTAAGATTCTGGGCCACTTAGCCCAGTGCAGAAAATTCTTGAATTGTTATTGCACTAGTGGAACAAAAACACCACACAGCATACCCCCCACTGTATACTTTCTCTATGTCTATATCCAAAGACCCAAAGGCAGCTAAGGAATTTCACTCGTCATTGCACATTGTTACTGCAAAAATTCACGATCACAAAGGGGCATGCAAAACTGCAAGGTGATCTTACTCTGGTTCTTTCTTTGACTTGCTCTCTTACTCTCCACAGTAACTATTTTATACTTTGTCCATGCTCCTCAGACACTCAACCCACAGTTTCTACAGATGTCTGGACTGCTACTTCAGAGAACATCAGATTAGAATTCTTCAACTTCCCTCTGAGAAACATGCTAACCAAGCATATCTGCCTCCCTTTCCACCTTTTACAGAAGAAAAATTGTCTTTCCCCGTATCTGAGCCTGATTCCTCTACCTATGTTTAGAATCCTCATTTTCATTAACTTCAAAATGTTTGCCTTTCTGTCTGGTATATTCAACATCTTCCTTTCAATTTAATTTCCCATTAAATATACTATATAAAATTATGACCCAACCGCCTTTTCCATATATAACCATCTCTCCCTTCTCTCAGATGAATCAATTTCAAAAATGATTGTATTCAGTCTTCATTTATCCATAAGCCACCGAATTTTCAGACACCAGCTATCTGTCCTTATTATGAAACTAAAGCAGCTCTTTCTATGGTAACAATGTCACTAAGCTCCGTAGATATTTTGTAGATTTCATACTATTTTACCTCCCACTTGCTTTCAATTCCATTTGACTACATTTTCCTTGAAGCATTGTCTTCTTTTTACATTACTGACATGTTTGTGTCCAGATTTTCTTCCCAACTCCCTGACAACTTCTGAGTCTTATTTTCATGCACCTCTTCTTCATACTGACATTTGAAACTGAGCTTCTTCAAGGTTAAAGACTAGGGCCATTTCCCCCTTGCTCTCTGCCCTCCTAGGTTATCCGATAATAGTCCATGATTTCAATTACCAAAATATGCAAAATTCTCTATCTCCAACCTTAACTGCTCCACTGAGCTCCAGGATGATCTGACATTTCCACTGTCTTAAGTTCACATCAAACAGAACATATTCAAACTGAAATTGAGAATTTCACTTTCTCCTGTACCCTTTGACAAATAGCACAGCATAGATCACGTACCCTGACTTATTTTGATATTTCATTTTCTTCCCTCAATTTATCACCAAGTCCTATTGATATTACACCCTAAACTACTACAAGCTGTCATTGTTTCTTCTTCTATTGAAATAGATCTCTAATGATGGACCCACAATGTTCAGGTTCATCTCCCAGTATATTTGCTGGATTGTGCAGGGTCTTTTAAAACAGAATTTATTATAACTATCTTCTCTCCCACCTCAATTAAAAAACCGTCAGTGGGATACTCTGTTGCTCAACAATGCTCTGCGTAATATAATACCTACAAATATCTCTAACTTTATCTTGTATCAGCAGTCCTTAAATTTCTCAATTTCTTTATTTCCTTTGCACAATTTCGCTTGAATAACATAACCGCTATCAATCATCCTCAACTCTCCTCATCTGTTTATGTATGTGCACATGTGTATGATATATACATATATTTTCATGTACATAGGTTTGTGTGTAGACATTTGTACATATATATTTTCTCTTTTCCCTGTTTAAAAATTGTTAAATTATTCAAGCATGGAGAAAACTACAAAAATAAGATGTGATGCCAGTGGTACCCACCATTTTTGTATAATAAACTTTTCATCATCAAAATTGCTTAATATCACTTTTTAAAAAATAAAATATTACAGTAACAATTAGTGTTCCTGTTGAATTTCTTTCCAATTCCATCTTCTCTTTCCTTCACTAGAGGCATCCACTATGGTAAAATTTGTGGTTATACTTTCTATCCAAGTCCACAAATCCATATATCTCTGTTATCCACTAATTCTCTCTCTCTCTCCCTCTCTTATTATTCTCTGACTAAAACAGCAATATACTACATTGCTTTTTGCATTTTTCATTACTACATAAAGGTAATATTACTATACTTATAGTTCTGGGAGAAGTTTTCACTCAATGTTATAATTTTAATAAATATAAATATCAGTATGTGTGAAAATAATGTATTTGTTAAAACTGGAAGTAGTTATCTTTCCTCTGCTAATGAATATGTATTTTTTGCTTGCCTTTCTTTTTGCTACTATAGACAATGCCACAGTAAAATCCTTGTATGTCTCCATATGAATATATGTAAATTTCTCCAAAATATATCCTGGGAATTGATGGATATTAGTGTATGCAGAACTTCAACATTATTAAATATTGGCAAATTGCTTTCATACATGACTGTAGGCACTTACACTTAAAGCAGCAATATTTAACTTCCCACCTCCCCATATCCATGATATTGATGACTATGAAATGGGATCTCACATTTTAAATTGCACTTACCTCATTACTAGAGATTAAGCATGTTTTCATATGAGTATTAGTCATTTGCATTTCCTCTTCTTAAAGTGACTCGATATTATTTGCCCATTTGATCTTTCTTTTGCTTAGTTTGTCTTATGATCTGTAAGTGTTCTATAAGCATTCTTTTAACTAACCCTTGGCTGGTTATATATATTGCAAATATCATCTACCAAACTATTACCTATTTTAAAACTTAGCTCATACAGTGTAGACACGTAGAAATTTAAAAAAATACAATGCCAAATTTATGAACATTTTTTATTTTAATTTTTGTGGTCATTTCTTAAGAAATCTTACTATGATATTGTCCTATATTTTTCCTCTAAGAATTCTAGAGGCTTTCTTTTTATATTTAGAGCACTATTCCATTTGGAATTTATCCTATGTGCAGAGTGAGGAGCAGATCTAATCTCCATAATTTTCCAAACCAAATTGTCATGTATCTGAAAGCAATTAATTAAAAAGACCAGAGACTGGCAAACTGGCCCATGGGCCATCTGCCTATTTTTGTAATAAAGTTTTACTGGAGCACAGTCCCCTTGATTTCTTTACACGTTGTAGTTGGCTAATTTTGTGTTACAATAGCAAAGCTGAGTAGTGTGACAGAGGTTATGTGGTCCACAATACCTAAAATAGTTACTGTCTGCTGCTTTAAGAAGAAATTTGCCAAACCTAAGAGTAGTCAATAATTTCTTTACTTTTTTATAAGCTATGATTTGTTATATACCAAGATCCCATGAGGTTCACTTCTGGGCTCTTCTGTTCCATTGTTTGCCTATAAATCCACTCCTCTGCCTATGTTACACTATTCTAATTATAGCTTTATATCTTACTTGGGTACCTAGTACAGCTGTATTTCTCCACTTATACCCCACCTTATTCCACTCTAAAAATTTCATGACTGTTATTAGAAATGTACTTATGTGTCTGAATTTAAGACTACTCTGTTAAGCTCTATGAAAAACACATTTGGACATTAATTTGCATTTGAGAAGATGTGACATCTTTAAGAGATTAAGCCTTTTATCCAAAAAATGAGGTATCTCTTTGTTAATACAGGCCTTCTTTTATGTACCTTATACAATTTTAAACTTTTCTGTATGAAAGTTTTGCATATCTTTTGTAGATTGATCCTTAGATATGTTCCCATTCTCTTCTTTATAGCTCTTATGTCTCATAATTTTCTTTTTCATTTCTGTGCTGCATTGTAGGTAATTTCCTCAGATTGATCTTTCAGTTAATTAAATCACTCTTTAAATGTGTCTAATCTGCTATTTAACATTCGTTGAGATTTTTTGTATCAAGGGCTGTAATTTTATTTCTAGAATTCTATTTGGTTCCTTTTAAAATATGGCTCTTCTTACAGTTTCCATTTTTTCTAATCCTTGCTTAATGCATGTAATCCTTTCAACATATTTACTTTATTGCACCTTTCAAATGTCTCTAGTCCAGCAGTTCTCAACCTTCCTAATGCCATGACCCTTTAATACAGTGCCTCATGTTGTGGTGACCCCCAACCATAAGATTATTTTCATTGCTACTCTATAACTGTAATTTTGCTACTGTTATGAATCGTAATGTAAATATCTTTTTGTTTTCCTATGGTCTTAGGCGGCCCCTGTGAAAGGGTCGTTCGACCCCCAAAGAGGTCGTGACCCACAGGTTGAGAACCACTGTTCTAGTCACTCACATCATGGGTATTCTTAATTTTAATCACTTTTTTAATGCTGATCCCTTCATGGGAATATAATGTGCCCTCTATTATGCAGAGTTCCTACAGAGTGGTTTTTAATTTCCTCTTGCCAGTAGTCTCTCTGTGTGTGAATGTGTGTGCATATTTTTCTTGTCAGTGTTTAGAATAATCTCAAAATCATTTCACCACCTTGAGGATTCCAAGTAGCATGTTAATACTTATTTAATTTAGGTTTTTTTCAGTTACTGTTCACATACAATATTATATTAGTTCCAGGTGTACAACATAGCAATTAGACATTTATAGAATTTAGGAAGTGATCACCCAAATAAATCTAGTATCCATCTGACACCTTCTCCTTCTGGAATTCTTATAATGTGAGTAATGTGAATGTGCCCTATAATTCCCATAAGCTTTCTTCACTCTTTTATTGTTTTGTTTTTTCTTTTAGCTCCTCTAAATGGGTAATTTCCAGTGTTCTCTCCTCCAAGGTTGTTGTTTCTTTCTTCTGCATGGTCAAGTCTACTTTTGAAACTCTCTACTGAGTTAATCAGTTCAGCTATTGTATTTTTCAACTCTAAGATATCTGTTTTTTTGTTTTGCTTTCTTTTGTTTTGATGATTGCTATTTTGTTGTCAAACTTCTCACTTTGTTCATGCATTGTTTTCCTAAATTTGTTTCTTTGTCTCTCTGTTTTCTTGTAGTTCACTAAACTTCTTTAAAAGTATTGTTCTGTATTCTTTGTCTGACATTCATAGACCTCTATTTCTTTAGGGTCAGTTATTAGAGCTTTACTAGTTTCCTTCGGTAGTGTTATATTTACCTGATTTTTTGTGTTCCTTGATTCCTTACACATTTGAATAATAAGACTCCTCTTCCAGATTTTGCAGGTTTGCTTTGGCAGAAACAGTTTTTCTCTAGTCAGCTCAGCTTGGGTTTCTGGGTGTGTCTGCTGGTAATGTTTTTTGACAGGTGTGGCCTGCTATTAAAACCTGTTTTGGGGTAAGGCCACTGTTTGAGCTCTGAGGACAGGGATATGGCAGGGATGTGACACTAGCTAAGAAGAGTCAGAGAGGACTGTTGGCTTTGTTCCCTACACATATGAGGCTGTAGGATGGACTCTGTAGTTGCCTGGAATCTCTGGTCAAACTTAATAGATGGTCTGGAGTGGGTACTATATTAAGTAGTGAATGGGGCTATGAATTATTTTCCCTGCCCTGGCAAGGCAGCAGGCTGGGGCTCAGGGCCTATACAGCTTATTGGTTGGGTGCCAAATCAGGCCTGAGTGTGCACGGAATTTCCTGGTCAGGTGAGTCCACTGGTTTTGTTCTACAGATGAGGGCAGCCATGGGCTGTGCTCTCTGTTCAAGTACATAAGGCTGTGGAATGGACAATGCAACTTCCTGTGTTCTCTAGTGAGGTTCCCTTTTTGAACAGGCTGAAGAATTTATTCAGCAATGAGTAGGGCTACAAATTAGATTTCCTACTTGGGTGCAGAGAGAAGCAGTTCTAAAACTAGTAAATCTCTATGCTTGTTGTCTCAGCTTAAGGCGACCTGCACCCCATGTTCTCTGGCCATACAAGACCACTGGCTTTGCTCTGCAAACTATCAGCTTGGTCTGCCCTTCTCTCTGTTCAAGTGCCACTGGGCTGCACAACCTTCAAGTATATTCAGCAGCCTTTCTGAGTATATGGGGCTAGAAGGTACTCCTCACAGAGTGTGGGGCTGTGACTCAGCATATTGTATAAGTTTGAGCAAACTGGGCTCTAGGGCTGGCAAAACTCTTCCTTTGAGGATCCAAATCAGGTAGATATGCACCCTACTCGGTTCCCTGATCAGAGTGCTCCCCGACTTTGCTTCTGCTGATGAGCAAAGCCACTTGTTGCGATTACTACTTGGGCACTGCACATATGAACCAGGACTGCCAAGATCACTGTGCTGTGCCGGGAGCCGTCTGCACCTCAGTATCTGACATGGCCAAACACACTGCAATTGTGACAAATTCTGAAGCTCTGACTGAGAAACAGATACTGCTTTATATCTTAAAGAATTTAAATTCCCCTTTGGATGTCCCCCAGTAGGACGAAGATCTTACACCCCTTCTAATAGATATATCACAATAATTATATTTTATACACTAAAGGTAATTTTAGTCACACTACTAGTCTCTTAATAAAGGTCAAAGTACACACCCTATAAATCTTGAGATCCTGCTTAAACAATAGTTTTTAGAATAAATGTTGGGTGGTCATGGTAACCATGCTTTAGGCGATTATGCAAAGGTTCAGGCCTTGGTCACAGTCATTGTAGGTGGAGGGATTTGGGTGTAGTTGAGATAAGTTAGTCTTTAGCATAGAAAAGGTATAGCTGTACCCTGGAGCATAAGAATTATGAGGAAGTAAAACCTTGATACTAATGGAACAATGGTTAAACTGCCGGTATAAAAAGGGGCATGCTGTAAAATAAAGTGAGACTCTTCTCTTCTTGAAAAAGCGCTCCTGTGTCTCCGTGCATTTTTTTTCCTTTTTCCTCACCCACTCCACCTCCACTTGAGGGAACCCCTGGACCCCGTGGGAGCTGGTCTCCCGCAGTGCTGGTTATTGCAAGCCACTCCCCAGTCACAATCACATTCCCAGTGGCTGAGCTCTGCAGATTTCCCTGCAATTCTTGTTGTGTGAGGTCAGTGTAGGAGTTCCCAAAAAGCAACTCACAGTTCAGGGATGGGGGATTGATTGTCTCCGTTGGGTTCTCTTTTCCCACTGGAGGAATGGAGACTTGGGGAAGCCTCTTCACCTGGTGCTGAGGTGCATGGGGTGCTTCAGTCTTACCCCTACATTCTAGGATTCTCTCAGCGGTATCTTGCTCTTTAGTAGTTGTTAGTTGTTCTTTTTGTGAGGGGGAGCAAAGTCAGAAAATACCCATGCTGCCAACCTGGTGATGCCATTCTTGGTTCTTTGTATTATCTCAACATTTAAATATCCGTACTATTATCTTCTTGCCTGATGGTGTCTGAGAAGTTGGATATAATTCTTATATTTGTTCCACTATAGACAAGGTCTTTTTCTCCCCCTCCGGCTTAGTTCAGAATTTTGTCTTTATCTTTGGTTTTCTGTAGTTTGAAAATGATATGCCTAGGTGTTTTCTGTTTTGTTTTGTAGTTATCCTGCTCAGTGTTTTCTGTGCTTTGCAGATCTGTGGTTTAGTATCTGCCATTAATTTGAGGGAGATTCTCAGCCATTATTATTTCCAATGTTTCTTCTGTTCCTTTCTTTTTATTCCCTCCTTTTGATATTCTCAGTATATACATATATGTTACACCTTCTGTAGTTGTTCTCAAGTCTTTGGGTATCTGTTATTTTTTTTCAGTCTCTATTCTCTTTGCTTTTTGGTTTTTGATAAAAATATACTGATATTGATATATCTTCTTGCTCAGAGATTCTTTCTTCAGCTCTGTTCAGTCTACTTACTAATAAGCCCATTAAAGAAATTCTTCATTTCTGTTACTGTGTATTTTATCTCCAGCATTTCTTTTTGTTCTTTCTTAGGATTTCTATCCTTCGGCTTACATTGCCCATCTGTTTCTGAATGCTGCCTACTTTATCTATTAGAGCCCTTAGTAGATTAATTATAGTTGTTTTACATTTCTGATCGGATAATTCCAACATTCCTGCCATGTCTTTTTCTGATGCTTGGTCTATCTCTTCAAATTGTATTTTTGTTTATTTGTCAATTATACCTCAATAAAGCCAAAAGAAAAAAAAAAGAAGAAGAGAAAAGAAAAAGTGTGTTTTCTGCCTTTCGATATGCCTTATAAATTTTTTTATTGATAGCCAGACATGATGTACTGTGTAAAGGAATTGTTGTAAGTAGGCTTTTAGTAATGTGGTGGTGATGTGTGGGGGAGGGGAACTGTTCTTATAGTTCTGTGATTAGGTCTCAGTCTGAGTGAGCCTGTGCATCTGAAATGTGAACTTAAGGTGTGAACTACACTGCACCTTAGGTGAAACAGGATGATTAAAATGGGTTGGATTTAGGTATTTTCCTTCCTCAGGTCAGTTAGACTTTAATAATCCCAGCTGGTTAGGCTCTAGTTAACTAGTTTCCCCTAAGGTTGAGCCTTGTTAAGAAGAAAAGAGAGTTCTGACATATTTCAAATTATTCTGTTTCCCTACCCTTGCCAGAGGCCTGAGGAGATTGTCCTCTGATATTTACTGTGGGAATCTGGCTCGGTCCTGGAGGTAAATCTTACAATATTGTGGGACCCTGCCACCACCGCTACTGGAATTTTTGGAGTTTTTAACTCTCAGGATTGTGCACACTGAGCCCCCAGCAATTCATGAATTACAGTGCAGGTTTTCCTACTGGTTCCTGTGACTGTTTTAGTTCATGTCTGCTCTTGTAAGCCATGACTCCGTGTTTGCTTGTCTGTCTCTCCAGCCTTGGGGCCAGTGATTTTACCTGTATATTTTCATGTATCTCTTTTATGGATCTAAGAAGGGTTGTTGATTTCTCTGTTTGTTCAGATTTTCACTTATTATTAGGATGAAGTGGTGGGCAACTTTCAAGCTCCTTACATGTGGAACCAGAGACCCTCAGATATATTATACCTTTAATGTCTCAAACATCTTTTCCATTTTGTGATTTTTCCTATATAGCCTTCTCTTATTACTACATAAATGCTATGTTAGAAATTTCTGCAGATGCTAATCAATATTGTTATTTAACCATCTTCCTTGTGTTCTGCATTCCCTCTCTTTCCACTGGGATGAAATGTTTTGTTTATTTACCTTAGTGTTTCTCTAATATAAAATTTATTTTTTAATCAAGTTTCCAGAGAATTTTGACAGTCTAGTCAAATTTTTCAATGAATGACTAAACTAATAATTTTAGGTATTGGACGAATGTTTACGTGGTGGCTGAGAGTAGCTGTTTCTGATATGGGTATTTCCTCAGGATGTAACTGCTGACAGCAGGTTCCTACACATAGTGGCTGGATGTGCCAAAATGCAGGCTGTCCTTAGGCTATATGAGCAAAGAGCTTTCAGCAAAGTAAGAAAATCTTTAACCCTTCAGTTGAAAGGTTTATCTATTTCAGTTATAGTTTGGCTGCCTTTTTGCTCCCAAACCCTTTTGTTTGTTTGTTTGTTGTGTGTGTGTGTGTGTGTGTGTGTGTGTGTGTGTGTGTGTGTGTGTTGTGGAGCTCTGGCATTACCTCCTGCTGGTATCTGCTGCTCATCTATATCTGGTCTCAACAGCAATGCAAGGGGCACTCAGAATCAGATATAAACTTGAGAGAACTGCTCTCCTTGCTGTAGTGTGGGACACTGGTTTTCAAAGTGTAGTCC
This sequence comes from Hipposideros armiger, assembly GCF_001890085.2. Classification (NCBI taxonomy): domain Eukaryota; kingdom Metazoa; phylum Chordata; class Mammalia; order Chiroptera; family Hipposideridae; genus Hipposideros; species Hipposideros armiger. The sequence continues at coordinate 217,801 of NW_017731984.1, forward strand.
AAGGGTCAGCAACATAGGCATCCCCTGGGAGCTTTCTGAAAATGCAATCCTTGGACACTGCTCCAAACCTACTGACTCAGGAAATCTGAAGGTGAGGCTTAGATATCCACATTTGAACAAACCCTCCAGACAATTGTGGTGCACAATAAAGTTTGAGAACCACTGTTGAAAAGGAAAAAATGCACAGCCAACTCCTCTGTATACCCAGGTAGGAGTTGGGGTATAAAAAGGCTGCCCCAACTGGCTTTGATCCTCCACGTCTTTAATTAATTACATTGACAGCAATCTATTCACCTTTGTCTATCAGGATCTGAGCTTATCTGTGTGATATGGTGGGAAAACTGGCTTTCTTCTCTATATCAGCACCTTTGGTGCTTACTTCTGTTGGAGGTTTTTTTCATGAATTTGTGCCTACATTCTTCTGTACCAAATTTCCTCAAATTTAAGTGTTCCAGACGTGGCCAACATTTATGCAATGGTTTTCAGTCATCTATATATAACATGTGCATGTATATGGATATATACACATAATAATAAGGAAAAAATATATAGCAAATAGATATGTATATATGTATATATGTATATGTGTGTATACGCACATATCTATTTACTCATATCTATTTTTCATTTTCTCCTCTTATTATAAAGACCTACAAAGCTGCACTGTGTGGAACTGCTCTTTGCTCTTTTAAGGCACACATCCATTCTGCTACTGATTCCTGTTGATTCTACCTTGTAAAAATTCCCATTCTCTCCCTTCTTCTGCAGCCCCACTGCTGCCATATGTCACAGGTTCCATTTATCTTCCATTTAAATTATTTTAACATCATTCTCAATGTATCTTATGACTTCTAAGCCCTTATTTACAGAAGAGGGAAGGCAATGGGTTTCTGTGAAAAATAGAAGGACATACGTCATACTTTATGAACCTTTTTAAATCTGTTGGCTGATTTGTAAAATAGAAATAATACAAATTTATTATATTAGTTATGGGGACCAACACTTGTTATTTAATGAAGAAAATCTTGGTAAGTTAAATAATTTTTCACTATAAGGGATAATAAAATATTCTGCTCATCAACAGATAACACTTTTGCATGAATTGACTTTTCCCACCAAGTCCCAGTAATTATAGCGTTCATCTTAGTGACTTTGAATTCCGTGTTTTCTCAATTTTGAGATGTTATTCATTGTAAGACATACCAGCAATTTAATAACAGCTCTTCAAGAAATAAAAAAGAAACAAATCACCACACTAAATATATACATTGATTGTAAGAAATATTCCAGTACCAGAAACATCAAAATGAGAAATAAGTAAATATTGAAAAAGAACTATGGTGGGTGGAGAAGCAGTAAACATGCTATTTCATGTTAACAGTCAGGTGATAGCAGAGTTATCTGAGGTCGGGGGGGGGGCGGTGTTTAGTTGATGTCCCCCATTCTATGAAAAAGGAAATTGAGGCTCAGAGGAGCTCAGTAATTTGCCTATTTTACAAGTTGTGAAAACAGTACGGAAACGCCTCAGTGATTTCCAGTTCCAGGCTCTATTTGGTGCACTGCACTGCCTTTGTAGGTAAAAAAAAAAATCACCGCTTAATCCCACCAGAGGCATTAAATACGATCCTCTTACTTAACCAAATGTCAATTGGGTCTACTTAATAAGTTTAGAAAAACAAATGTCTTCATTCTTTCTCTAGCACTAACCATAGAAATGGTATCACTATCCCTAGGGAGTGAAAACAATTGCAGCTTCTCTTTGAGAATTAGTTTTTCAGCCTTTACTCTCCAACAATTTAACTAGCAAGGAAAACCCTTAATAATTTGGTCTACACAGAAAATGTAGAATGTTTTTTTTTCTATCTAATTAGAATGGAATAAAATTACAAAACTTCCTGTAAATCCACATATTTGCTTTTATCTTTAAACAGAATTCACATTTAAATACTTTTTTGCTTATTTGCAAAAAGACCACAGAACTTTTTCTGCCTATAGCTAACTGAAGGTGAATTCCACCTGATGGAGAACTACTGGGATTTCTCTTGATATATTCATGTAGGTATTTGTGTGGTTTTCAAAGTTTTCTTAGCCATTTTTCTCTTAAATGTAAATCAGGGACCACTTCAACTAAAAGTACATCGACATAGAGTACAGGTTTTCTTTTGCTAATCCCAATTCTGAATGTATTGCTTTTCCTTGCAGTGGCAACTTATATTACTACAAATGTGCTATTACCCTGTTTTTGCTCCTATCTGAACCCACATTGTCCAATGCTAGCCATAGAACAATTCCTTAATAGACTATTTCTTGGAGACATAGCTTCATCAAAGACTAGTGATTAAGAGAGTCTGCTGTGGAATTAATTGTCTGGGATGCAATTCAATCTGTTATTTAGTAATTGCGTATGTGTTCTAACCCCTCCTAACTGCAATTTCTTCATCTTTGAGGTTGAAATAATAAATGAAACTATTATGTGTAATGAGAATTAAATGAAACAAATGTGGGTAAACTTTAATAAATGCTAGCTACTTCTCAACACATTTCATACTACTGTAAATTCTTTTCCCCTAGTCTTTAGCTTCATTGCCTAGTGCACCTGTTAACTGATTCATATACAAGTGTTTTAGTTTCTCTTTAGAAATACAGTTTTATATCAATAAGTGGGATTTCTCTTCCCCTTTCCCTCTCTCCCTCCTTTCTCTCTTTTCCTTCTCTTTTCTCTCCTTCCTTCCTTCCTTTTTGCTTTTTTTTTTGGTAAGGAAACCAGGTGAAAGAAAAAAGAAGAAGAAATTCTTAGAATTACAGATATTCAAGGAAAAGATTTCACACAAAGGTGTGTATTATCTTCATCTCTAGTATCTTACAAACAAAAATAAATAATGATGTTCAGCGGACTGATTCAGTCACTGTAAATTTGAATATCTACAGAGTAACTAACACTTGAAAAATAGCTTATAGTATGCTTGAATTCTAGGTATAGTCTCTTTAAGTTAGATAATATTAAAGAGATATTTAAAGTAACTCTTTAAGTCAGATACTCAGGAATTTGCTGTACTGTACAAAATGTTTAAAGGTTTTAGATAAAAGTTGGTTCCTAGATGGGTACTCAAATAATGCTTACAGCCCCTTCAGAGGGTTCAGTAAACACTTTCCCTAGTCAAGGCAGAGGCCACCTCCCCAGGCTATGGTCTTTCCTCTACCATTTCATTCACTGATGTCCCTAGTCTAATCCTGAATTCTTTGTTAAAAGCAGCTGGAAGGATTTCACAATATCCAAGATTACTCCCCAAACTCCTTCACAGTGTGTTTGTTTACTATGAATAGTGAGATTGAAGGAAGGAAGATTTTTTGTGTTTTGAAGTAATCTTTGGGGTCTTAGAAGCCACATCATAGATGACCGACCTTGCTAATTCATTCTAATTATTTAAACTAATAAGAGACCTGGGGAACTTGTTTGCCAGCCTTCAAGTTTTTCAATGTCAAAACTATAGGCTTTACAAGATGGTTTTTTATGCTTTTTGTAGCATATCAAAGGAAGACATCTACAGATGAAAAGTCTTCTTATCCCATATTTGTTGCTGATGATGGGTGTTGGGCATATGTTCAGCTACTTCTCAGTTTCTTTAATGTGGATAAAAATGGGGCCATGTACTAAACATGACAAACTCAGGGGAGGCCAGCATGGCAGGCCCTACAAACTCAGAGACCGAAATTAACCACATAGGATGGTCTGAACATAAAAATTCCAAACTAAAAGTGAGTCATGGCCAGTAGTCACATCATTGGTCTGTAGCTTCCTTGACAAAGGTCAATCTTTACCTTAAATTAATCGTGCATCTAAGATAACATACCCTTGGAATGTCAGAGTAATCCCCTTTTGTAGACCCTTCACAACACACCCAATGCACAGAACAGGAGACCACAGAACCCTTCATTGTTATCTTATTCTCACATACCATTTCTATGTGCTATAAATGTTAATTATGAACTATCATGTACCTACCAATGCAAAAGAAGTAGGTTTCTATCCATTTACTTTTTATCTAATCCCAGGGAATTCCCTACTTTGCTTTTTCTCCACCCCTTAATCTACCACCAGTTGATTTTATATAACCCTCCTTATGCTTCCTCCTTTGATTCTAATATATAAAATAAACTGTAAAATTGCCTTTCTCTGGAGCATATTTTTAATCCATTGAGATTTTGCTTCTCAGCAATTGTTGTCAATTTGGCTCAAATAAATTCATTAAAGTTCTCTCCAGGTTTGGACATTTCTTACTTCAACCTTAAAGAGGAATTAAAACCATGCAATTAAGGTGATTATTTATACATAGTTTTCTGAACACACACGTATCTTGAATGAGTAATTATCTTTAAATCACAACTTAAGGACATAAGTGACGTGTTAAAATGTAAATCACAGATTTTTTTACCAAGCAAAGTTGTAAGAATAAAAAATTCTAAAACTTGAGAGATCCAAAATTGAGGAGTAGATAAACACTATGCCTGCTTCCTTTCATGAACACATTAAAATTACAACTAAATTATAGAACAAGCAATCTGGAAAACCATTTGAAGTCTGGCTGAACGGAAGTTTTATAACTAAAGATGTAAAGCAGAAGCCACACTGAGACTGATAAAAAGGGTGGAGACATGAAACGGGCTGGTCCCAAATCCCCATCATGTTGAGGTTGAGAACAAGGAGGGATATCTCAACCACAGAGGTTCCTCCTGGAGGAGTGAGAGAACTGAGCCCCACACCGCCTCCCCACCCCAACCTCAGCCCAGAGTACTGGTGCCAGGAAGCGAAGCCCCCAAAATACCTGGCTGTGAAAACAGTGGGGATTCCAACCACCTGGGTGGGATGGAAGGCTGCAGGAAACTGAGGCATCCTCTTAAATGGCTTGTACACAGACGCTGTCTCTCACAGGCACTCACCTTGGTCTCCAGTGGAGGACCAGTAACTTGGAGGGCATTAAAGGCACACAGGGGGCAGACTAAAGTGTGTGGCTTTGGAGCTAGGGCTGGAGAACTGTTGCCATTTCCCCTGTGTGGGGTCTTTCTCCCGTGCAGCCAGCAGGTAGGTAGGTGCCATCTTTCCTGTGTTGAGCCCGCCCCCACAGGCCAAATCTAAATCTGATTGGCCTGGTGAGCTCTGCTGCTCCACCCTGCTGACTCACTGGGATAGTGCACCACCCAACTCCACCAACACCTGAGGCACTTTTTCAAAGAGCAGCCAGCCTTGTCCACATTGCACTCTTTCTTGAAAAACTACCAGAGTCTGTGGGACCCAAGAAAGTCGCAGGTGGCCATGGTGTGCTCTGAGACTTTTGCTGAGGAACTTCAGGCTCAGAACTGGCACCAAACCAGTCTACATTAACCTCTTTACCACAACTCTTCCCAGTATAGTGACTCTGAGACCCTGCCTCACCCAACTTGTGTACTGCATGAGGCTTTATCAGGGGCTCCAGGGACAGCTGGCAGGTAGCCATAGGCCTTAGCATGTGCTGGCTTTTTGTGGAGCTACCCCTGGCCCAGTACAGTTGGCAGCTGTCCTCATTTCGCAGCATGGCCTCTCCCACGCACCTCCAGGGTTAACAAAGGCAGCAAACAACCTTGAAATTGCTTTGTAGCTTTTACCAGGTCCCATGGCAGGGACAGGCAGTGGGTGACTCGGGACTGCACTGGAACCCCTCACAAGAGCTCCAGAAGCAACATACGTGGAGGTTGGCTTCAGACCACAGCAGAGCACCACCCAATTAAACCCACAATGGCACAACCGAAGGTTGGTCTCAACAAGCACCAGAACCAGCTGGAGTAAATCCCACTTAGTGGGGTAAACACCTCCCCCCCACACACACACACAGCAACCTGTAAGCTGTTAACATGGTCAAAACCCACAACCAATCAGCCTGAAGGTCAATCTCACCCCCTGATATGCCAATAACAATCAAAGCTCAACTATAACAAGATGGCACACAGAACCCACACAAGGGACACTCCTGGAGCACCCAGAGCAGGTGACCAGGGATACTGTGTCAGGGCACCTACTACATAAGACCACCCAGCCAAGACTGGGACACATAGAAGAACTACCTAATACATAGAAACAAACACAGAGAGGCAGACAGAATGCAGAAAAAAAATATTTTCAAAATGAAAGAACTGGAGAAAGCTCCAGAAACAGAACTAAACAAAATGGAGGCAACAACCTTCCAGATACAGGGTTAAAAACAATGTTTATAAGGATGCTCGAGGGACTTAGTGAGAACTTCAACAAAAAGATGCGAGCATAAAAAAGGACATAGAAAACATTTTTAAAAACCAGCCAGAATTTAAGAATGCAATAACTGAAATGAAGAATGCACTAGAAAGAATCAACAGCAGACTAGATGAAGCAGAGGATCAAAACAGCAATTTGGAAGACAAAGTAGCAGAAAACACCCAATCAGAACAGAAAAAAAAAATCCAAAAAATGAGGATGGTTTAAGAGATCTCTTGGACAACATAAGTGTAATAACATTCGCAATCATAGGAGTACCAGAAGGAGAAGAGAGAAAGCAAAGGAATGAGAACCTATTTGAGAAAATAATGACTGAAAACTTCCCTAACCTAGTGAAGGAAAGAGACACATAAGTCCAGAAAGCACAGAGAGTCCAAAACAAGAAGAACCCAAGCAGGCCCACACCAAGACACATTATAATTAAAATGGTAAAGGTTAAAGACAAAGAGACAATCTTAAAAGCAACAAGAGAAAAGCTACTAGTAACTTATAAGGGAGCTCCCATAAGACTGTCAGCTGATTTCTCAACAGAAACTTTGCAGGCCAGAAGGGATTGACACACATTATTCAATGTGATTAAAAACAAGGGGCTACAACCAAGATAACTCTACCCAGCAAACTACCATTTAGAATGAAGGACAGATAAGGAGTTTCCAGACAAGAAAAAGCTAAAAGAGTTAATCACCACCAAACCAGTATTACAAGGAATGTTAGAAGGACTTTTTTCAGATGGAAAAAAATCAAAATTATGAATAACAAAATGGCAATAGCTACATATCTATCAGCAATTACTTTCAATGTAACTGGAGTAAATGCTCCACTCAAAAGGCACAGGAGGGCTGAATGGATTAGAAACAAAACCTTTACATATGCTGCCTACAAGAGAATCACTTCAGTTTGAAAGGCACATATGGATGGAAAGCAAAGGGATGGAAAAAGATATTTCATGAAAATGGAAACAAACAGATAAGCTGGAGTAGCAGTACTTATACCAGGCAAAATGGACTTTAAAACAAAGGCTATAACAAGAGACAAAGAAGGACCCAGTCATCCCACTTCTGGGTATTTATTCCAAGAAACCCAAAACACTACTTTGAGGGGACATGTGTATCCATATATTCATTGCAGCATTGTTTACAGTGGTGAAGATTTTGAGGCAACCTGGGTGTACATTGATGGATCAATGGATAAAAAGGAGGTGGTACATATATACAATGGAATATTGCTTGGCCATGACAGCGAATGGGTTTTTGCCTTCCGCGGAAGCATGGATGGACCTTGAGAGTATTGTGCAGATGGAAGTATGTCAGACAGAGAAAGACAGATGCTATGTTATTTTCCATATTGTGGAATCTAAAGAACAAAATAAACAAATAAAACAGAAACAAACTAATCGATAGAATATTTTGATGACTGCCAGGTGGGAGAAGGGTTGGGGGACAAGATGAAGGGACTAAGAAGTACAAATTGGTTGTTATGAAAGACATGGGTGGCTGGCTGAGTGGCGCATTGGTTAAGAACTGGCTTGGGACGCCAGAGGGCCCCAGTTCGGATCCCACATATGAGGGCCAGTGACACTGCCCTC
>NW_017731984.1:226718-276936 GCF_001890085.2 Hipposideros armiger
AGCAACCCAGCTCCAGGTTGAGCTGTTGTTCAGCATGTTAGCTGTGGAGGGCAGTGTCACTGGCCCTCATATGTGGGATCCAAACCGGGGCCCTCTGGTGTCCCAAGCCAGTTCTTAACCATCGCGCCACTCGGGCCGGCCCTAATAATAATCTTAGAAAAAAATGGACAAAGCTGTTTAACACGCATTGAGAAAAGCAATAAAAGAGCAAAAATATACCAAACCTTATAGTCTACAGAAGTAGAAATTAAAATAATATTATGTTTTTTATCTTGAGGGCTAAAGTTTTTAACACGTTAATATCAAATGTTGATTTGAATGTACACCAGTAGTATTAAATGCAGATTAGCTTGGTGAATTCAGTTTGAGTGAAAATACAATAATAGGTATCAAGGCTTTTAAAATATGAACACCCTTTGGCAAACAATTATGATTTAGGAATTTCCTATGAGACCATAATAATGGATTATGAAATGATGTACAAACAAATGTATCAAATATAGAATTGTTCATAATGCTGTTAGACTGGAAACAATATTAATGTCAAAAATTTGAGAAATTAGGAACTGTAGATGTATTCATACCATGAAATACACATACATTTGTAATAATGATGTATATTTTATTCAACATTAAAAAACTTATTTTATTTAAAAAAATATGTGTACAAAATATTATTTACAACAAAATTTTGTAAGCATGTATATGGATCTTAAAGTACATATGTGTAAATATTAATAATGCCTATTCCTGAGTGGTGACATTTTAGATGATTTACTTCATTATTTTTCCTTTTAGAATATCTTTATTTTCTAAATTTTTATAATCACACATTAACATGCTATTTTTTAAGTTATTAATTTTTTTTAAGTTGACAATTCAAATATCCCAGTTGTGTGCATGTGTGTACATGCACATATGTAAAAGAGAGAGACAAAGAGACAGAGAGACAGAGAGAGAAGACAGAAAAGAGAAATTTTCTATATAAATTTTATTCCTATTCTGGTTGATTTTTTCCATTATTGTATGCTGATATATCTGATGTGAATATTGTCATTAGTGTTAATGAAATATACCAATGCAACCTTATAAGTTGCTTGAGATAATGTTCTGCATTATGGAAGGGCAAAATTATTTTCTTCACTGTGACTACCCTGAAAGATATGTAATCAACAGCCTTCGACCGAAGGCTTAATAACTCTAGAGTATGTCACTGCTGTAAACTTGCACATCCTCACCATAAAATATCATTGGCAAGTATTAGCCATTTCTCTGCAAATGTGAAGCCTTCATTTATCATTGCCCCATAGAAATGATGTTAAAAAGTTAGCACATTCGTTGTTTTATACCTCCATTTTTTAAGACCGTTTCTCCTTTCACTACAGAAGAAATTGTTATATGAGCCACTGAACTGCTTGTTTTTTATCTGCCTGTTTCTCTGCTTTACTGTGTCCGTACACTTTTCATTCATCTTTATTAGATCTGCAAAAGGCTCAAAAAGCCTGTCTTGTATGAAAGTTCTTGTCCATTATTTAAGGAGGGAAAAAGCTCTCCAAGACGGAAAGGCTTATGGAATTGTTCTGGGGTTTTTTCCTCTCTGTATTTAGCCAATATTTGCTGCCCAAATCCACCATTCAAGAGGACTCAGATTTCCTTGAAAACCTCGTAAATCATGGGACAAAAGATTCCAGCCTAATTAAAACCAGAGCGAAATTAGATCTCCCATGGTTAATGAGGTGTGAATGGTGGTCTGTATGGAGTAGGATGTAATGACACATTTTAAATGTTGGCCTTATTCAAAATTAGACTTATTTCAGCAGTTCCAGATAGAACACCATTCACCCTGGTTTTCTGATCTCAGACATTTCTTCAAACTTGATAATATAACATTATTAAAGGTTCATCCTTCTGGGTTTAGCAATCAATCTCTTTCAGCCACAGCATTTAAGCGCCTAATCCAGAAAGAGGATGGTGTCTGGGGTATCATGCCTCATCAGCAGAGCTTCCTAGAGGTCATAGGACTGATTTTAGCATCTTGGAGCCAAGCTAAGTAGGGTCTGATGCCAGGAAAGCTGATTTTAGCATCTTGGAGCCAAGCTAAGTAGGGTCTGATGCCAGGAAAGCAGTGAGAAGTGTCATACAAAGAGGACAAATGAAAGCCAAGAACCAGTAAGTAAACCATATGGGAAAAAATGCCGAGAGACTATAGTAAGCAGTGAGACTCAAAAATCAGAATATATGAGAGACTGAAGAGCAGTTAGTCTCCCAGCCAGAGTTAGAGACTGAGCACTAACACCACATAAATCCATTTAATTCTATATTTTTGCTGAGCTTTTAGTATTCTTTTATTTAAAACCTTTCCCATTTATTAAACTTTTGTAAAATAATCTGTGAAAAACGCATGTAAAATTTAATGGTAAAAAATCACAATAACTCTTCCATCCTAAGATATTTTCTGTTGATAATTTTTTTCTGTGTTTTTAAACAAACTTTGAGGTTATACTGTATATGTGATTTTTGTAGCTGGTTACATAAACATTATCCATAACTTGCCAATAAATGTATTAACTGGATGTTTTGATTTTTAACAGTTCCCATGCAATTGGGATGTTTTTCCTTTTTTTTTTTCCTTTCTGCCAATATACAGCACTACCATGGACAGATTTGTGTAAATATTTTACCTTGAAAATATTGCTAAATTATTTTCCAAAGCCACTGTAATACATTGCTTTTTTAATTTTAATGAGCATGTGAGTCACCTGGGGATCTTAAAATATAGATCCTGCTTCAGTCAGGTCTTGGGTGTGGCCTGAAGTTCTAAAATTCTAACATACTCCCAGGAGATTCAGTGCAATGGACCACATATTCAGCTCCAGAGTAGATTACATGTTCAATACATCCTCATCCACTGTGAATATTTTCATTTTTTGAATTTTGGTTATTTTGATAATTGAAAAGGAGCAATCACAAAATATTAATTCTCATTTTTTTCTTTTTATTGCTAGTGGGACTGAAAAAGTTTGTAAATTCTCACATTTTCTCTTTGGTGTGTTTGTGTTCTTGCCATTGCTTAAGCAGGAAATCTGACAAAGATGGGGCTCATTGCTTTACACATTTTTAATAAGTTTTATATGTACTTGTCATTTGACAACTCGCTTTCATCCCCAGGGTCATAAAATAATAGATGGATAAATTTAAATATAATAATGATAAAGAGTTATAGTTATCATTTTACTTTTAAAAAGGTAAACAGACAGATTATAAATTCTAAAAAGATATTTTCAAAGTATATAACTTACAAAAGATTAGTTTTGACTATATAAAGAGCTCAAAATAACAAGAAAAATCTAATGGAAACATGAGTGAAATAAATGAGCTGTCATTTCAAAGAAGAGGAAATACATATGGCTAAATTTTTTAAAAATGCTGTCCTTATTAGAATCATAAAAATGCCAATCAAGATCCCACTGAAATTCAGGTTTTAAAAATAAATTTTCAAATTGAAGCCTTACAAAGGCAATTATTAGAGGAGCCACAGATCCGGATTCACTTATACACTATTGATGTGAGTTTAAATTGGTGTAATTGCTTTGGAAACTAATCTTAAACTTGCTTGCAATGCTGAACTTGCAAGTATCGTATGCTCAGCAGTTCCATTGTTAGGTATCAATACATGATATAAAAATTCATATGTGTAAGAAATGGCATTTATAAGAAAACTAATAATATCAATAGCAAAACTTCTGGAAGCACACATGTCTATAGAAATGAGTAGGGATGACATGATATGTATAATGGCATGTTCTCACAATGAAATACCAAAGATATCAAAAAGAATCACAGCCACGTACAATAACATGAGTAATCGGCAAAATAATATTGTATAAAAGTGAAAGTCATAGAAAAAACATATTGCATGATATATTTTATATACAATTTCCAAACAAGAAAATCTAAATAATTTATTGTTTAAGCATATATATTTATATGAAGAACAAAGAGAAAGAAAGTATACACAAGATGCCCAAGTATAGCTGTTGCCTCTGACCAAGGAGCTAGAGATAGGATAGTGAAAGAACAATACGTAGATGAAATTCTTTTGGTTTTGTTCTAATTCATTAATTGGACAGTCTAGTGTGTATTTTACTTTTTAATGCCACGTCAAAATCTGGTTTTGAATTGGAAGTCCTGGATTACCAGTTTAAAAAAAAAATAAAATCACAAACTCCTGGGCATGGGAAGGTAATAAGGGAGAAAGAAAGAGAGCCCTCCAATTAAATTTAAAGCACATCATCTAACATATTACTCTAAGAGAGACAGACAAAAAAAATTAATAAATTAACATCCAGATGATAAATTAACTCCAGAACAAAGTAAAGTAATATAAGTACCTGAAAAACACTTTAAAATAAGGCTACTTAATTCTTAGGATTTTCAAAAAGGATAAATAAGAATAAACCCTTGATTAAATTGTAAGAAATTATGAAACAAAGGAGGCAGAACTAAAATAAAATAGTTGGATAATAAATAAAACCAGTTACAAACCTGTTGTTTTAAATGCAAAACAGAAACTCTAGTGAAAAATAAGGGCATTTGTTCAGTATTCAAGGGGTAGTTGTGTATGAAAGTAGTTGTTTAGGAGTTGGTTGATAATATTAGAATATGTTTAAGTTTATTAGGAAAAAAACATAGCTATGCATGTATATTAAACATTTAATGGCAAAGATTCTAATATCAATCTCCTTTCATCTTAAATATTTATCTTTTCACATTTATGTTAATTATCTACCTGAAATATATTTTCATGTTTTATATGAAATATGGATCTAAATTTTAAGATAATTTTCCACTTAGAAAATCAATGGTCCCAGCATTGGGACCAGTGGCCCCTTTTCACTCTGATTGTTGGTAACAGTGCTACAATGTATTGATTTTCAATATGCATGAGTGTCTTTATAGGCTCTTTACTCTTTTACTATTTGGTTATTCCTAAACAAATAAAACACTGTGTTTATGAGAACTGAAAATTAAGTCACTAATTGTCACAACAATGTTCCTAACCTTTTTTGACATCAGAGGGATTATTCATTATGAATTTGTATCAACTGGACAAACAGTTAACAAAGTTTTCTATTTGGAAGTGCTAAAAAGGCTGCATGAAAAAGTTAGATGACCTGAACCTTTCGCCAACAATCCATGGCTCTTGCATCACGACAGTGCACCAGCTCACACAGCACTGTCTGTGAGGAAGTTTTTAGCCAGTAAACAAATAACTGTATTGGAACACCCTCCCTACTCACCTGATCTAGCCCCCAATGACTTTTTTCTTAACTCGAAAATAAAGGAAATATTGAAAGGAAGATCTTTTGTTGACATTCAGGACATGAAGGGCAATATGATGACAGCTCTGATGACCCTTCCAGAAAAAGAGTTCCAAAATTGCTTTGAAGGGTGGACTAGGAGCTGGTGTCCGTGCATGGCTTCCCAAGGGGAATACTTTGAAGGTGATATACTGCAGGGCAAATCATCCTATCTTATTCCTTTTCATACTGCTTTGACTACGCTTAACCCTTTGCCCTCATACTTATAACTTTCTCCATTAAGTTCTGGCATACATTTTATTAGATATTCTTAGACCCATTGTGGATTTTATGCTATTATGAATGGAATGTTCAATATATTTCTTAATTGATTTTGTATATTGATCTTTCTTTTACCATTTCTGCTGAAATCTTTTAATGCTTCAAACAGTGTATAGATTATTTTATATTTTGTGTGTGGATGACTGTATCGTTCCTTTCTTCCAAATTTTTATACTTCCTTATTTACTAAGATCTCTAGAATAGTAATATAAGGAATTATAGTAGCCTTTTTGTCTTGTTCCTGACTTGTAAAATTTTATCCCCATGCAAGTTGTTTGCTTTAGAACTTTCATACATACTACATAGAACATTATGAAAATTATCTTTTATTCCCCATTTGCTGAGAGTTTCATTATGAATGTTTGTTGAATTTTATCAAATGAATTTTCTACATTTATTGATGTCACATTTTTCTTTTTTATCTATTAATATACATTTTCCTATGGACATTACTTTGACTATTGTGGAGTTTATAATATTGTTCATAAATACTCTTCCCATTCCATGTGAAAGGTTTATAAATCTGTGCCCAATATCATGTGACTTGCCATTGCTATGCCAACTGTGGGAAGACTATGTATCCCTTCTTCCTGGAACTTTGCTCTTGTCTAGGTGAATGCTTTGGCTACAGCTTGAACAGAGACATAGCCTGGAGCAAAGCTGCAGCTTGGAGTAGAGCCACACCTGACGTGCAGCCTACATGAAATGAGTGATAAAGCAACTGTGTGGTTTCTAAGCCACTGTGATCCCAGGACTGGTTGTGCAACAGAGCTGACTAAAAGAGCTTTATTATATATCTGGTCCATAATATTTTTATTAGCATCATTTTATAAAGATTTTGCAAATTAAGTTTTGGGTTTTTTCTTATAAACATTTCTAACATTGGAGTTTATTTGTTTGCCCATTGTACTATAAATTTCACTGCATTGTTTTAATATATATTGTATTGTATTATTTCTGTGAACTGTACTTTATTTCTTTATTTACTATAAGGTCAATTTTTAAACAATCTCTATGTGCATTTGAAAAGATATTTCTTCTTTTTTTAGAGAATATGTTAGTTATGTGTGTGTAGTCACACATATATGCATATATACCAAAAATAGCTTTTTTTATTGTAGCATTTCAGACCTCTGTTGTTTTTATGACTATTTAACTCTCAGGTGTTGAAAGTAAAGAATAAAAGTCTATAACAACTAATAAGTATCCATTGTATAGATTCATAAAGGACTGCATTATTTTTTTTTATGTTTCAGGTGTATAAAACAATGCAATAGTTATCCTTTTGACCCTTCACAAAGTGACAACTCCCCTCCCCCCATCCACTGCTCCCCAACCCCCGATATCATACATATCTATTACAATTCCATTGACTCCATTCCCACACTCTACTCCACATCCCATGACTATATATGCATTAAATTATAGTTGACATATAATATTATTCAACAGCAGCTTCAGATGCACAGTGCAGTGGTCAGGCCTCTACACCTTCCATGAAGTGGTCTCCCTAACAAAACATGAGTCCTTCTGGCCCCTTAAAAAATATTTACAACATTATTGATTTTATTCTCCAAACTGTCTTTCCTATTCCTGTGGCAATATTGAAGTTACCAATTTATGTTGTCTCGTCCCTTCCCCTTCTTCCTCATCCCCCCTTCACCCCATCCTATCTAGCAACCATCAGTTTTTCCTCTTTAGGACTGTTATTTTTAATATTAAATGACTAATAGTTTTTTTACCCTGATATCTTGATTGCTCTTTGCTTATATTTGCAAGTATCTTCTCTGTCTTTGTTCATTCTTTTCTCTTAAACCTTTATATCTTTTGTTTCAGATTATTTTTGTGTGTTTTAACACTATCATTATATCCCTTTTCAAAGTCTTTTATTTATATACATGAAAATATGTTTAATCTTTATTTCAAGCATTTTATTATTTGTTTTATTTTTTAAGTCCATGTTTTCACTTAAACTTTTTTTGTGTCATCTTAGTTTCGAGTTGTTTTTTGTTTGTTTTTGGTATATATGTGTTTCCCTTCTCAGTGTTTAAAGCGTTTATATTCTCTCTTTTATTTACAGCTGTAATTTATATATATATATATATATCTGTATATATATGTATATATATGTCTGTGTATATATATATATATATACACACACACATATATACACATATATATACACACACACACACTTTTTAAACTTCTATTTCTTGATTGTTAACCTTACTCAGTGTGAAATTACTCCCAATTTCAATAAAAGAATATAAAATCAGTGCTTTTAATCTTTCAATATTCTCTCTCCCTAAATGCTCGACTTGCCTGGTAATATTGCTGTAATCATACATTTTTTTCTGTAATTCTTTGAATTACATTCGTTTGAATATACTTAAACTGTTACTTAGAATATCTTGTTTAGACTATATTATGTGGAATATTCACTATGAAAAATGGGAACTGTACCCTCACATTTCCCTTAAGTCTCTTACCCATTTAAAAATTGTATTTGTATTTTACATTATCAAGGCTCATTAAATTTACATTCTATTTTGTCTTTAAAATCCTGGAGTTTTCTAGCCTTACATTTATATTTTAATTGATGTAGTTCTCACTGACTAATGTTTTGTTGTTATAGTTTGTTTTGTTTCTAGTAATAGCAGCTTCTTTAATTCTGAGTTTTAAAATTTGTCTTGTGTCTGGCTAAAAATTTTTTTGGTGAATCTACAGAGAGGATCATGGTGGGGTTTTTTGCTCCTTTAATGTTTCATATGTTGGATTATATGGATTACTGAATGTTAAATGAAACCTGTCATTCTTAGCCTGGGAAAAACCCCTTGGTTATTTCGTATTATACGTTTAATATATTGGGACTACAAATAGCCAGTATTTTGTAAACTACTTTTCATTTGTACATGATGGATATATTTGTGGTGCTATTATCTGCCTAGTTTTGGGATCATGGAATTTCTAACTCATAAAATAAGTTAGGAAATATGGTAGACAGAATAATGGTCCCCCCAAAGATGTTCATGTCCTAACCCATGGAACCTGTAAATATGCTATCTTATATGGCAAAAAGCACTTTGCTGATGTAAATAAATTAGGATTTTGAGGTGGATATTAACTGGATGAGCCTAATATAAACATAAGTTTCCTTATAAGAGAGAGACAAGTGAGTCAGAGTCAGAGAAGATGTTAAAGAAGAATCTTGAAAGCAGCAAGAGATAAATTATGCCCGAGTTATCTGGGAAAACAATTTGAATGACAGTGGATGTCTCATCAGAAACCATAGAAGCTAGAAGGAAAAAGCACATTTCTCAAGTACTGAAAGAAAAGATGTATCCCCCAAGAATCCTATACCCAGAAAATATCCTTCAGTAATAAAGGAAAAACCAAGATATTCTCACATGAAAGACAACTAAGAGGGTTTCTTGCCAGCAGACCTTGCCCAAAAGAAGGCTAAGGAAGTTCTCTAAACAGGAAGGAAATGATGAGAGAAGGCATTTTGGAGCATTAGTAAGAAAGAAAGAATATGGTAAGCAAAAATATGGGTATATGCAATGAACTTTCCCCTCTTGGACTTTTAATACTACGTTTTGATTGTTAAAGCCAACATTATAATGCTGTCTGATGTAATTCTAAATGTATGTAGAGAATATATTTGACAGTTGTAAATCAGGAGGGTAAATGGTCTAAGGGGATATAATGTTTCAACATTTAACTCAAGCTAGTAAAATAAAAAACAACAGTAGACTGTGATAAGATAGGTATATATAGTGTAAAACCCTTGGTAACTATTTAAAAAGGTATACAAAAAGATACAATAAAAAACACTATGTAATTGAAAGTAGAAATTTGAATATATTCAAATAAACTATAGAAAGGCAGGGGAAATAAAACAGAAAAACAACTAGAATACAGAAAACAAAAGAAAAAGGTAGAATTAAGCCTTAACATACCAATAATTACATTCTCTATAAATGTTCTAAATATTTGGCATATTAAAAGACAAAGGTTGATAGAATGAATTAAAAATCATGACCCACTATCTACTGTTTATAAGAAACTAATTTCAAACATCCTGATATAGGCAGGTTGAAAGTAAAATACAGAAAAGTATGTATTGTGCAAACAGTAATCAAAAGAAAACTGGACTGTTTATATTGACATCAAATAAAAATTATTTCAAAGCAAAAAAAAATATTGCCAAGGGCAGAAGGGACATTATATTTTGTAATCTTAAATATATATGTATACACCAAACAATAGAGTTGCAAAATATGTGATGCAAAAATTGTTAGAATTGAAAGGATAGACAAATCCACACTTATAGTGAACTGCGAAACCTGTCTCTTAAAAATTGATAGAAAATCAGCAAAGATAAAGAATTGAACAAATCATCAGTCAAAAGGACATAATCAATATTTATAGAAACTTCTACTTAATAAGAGCAGAATATACATTCTTTTCATGTACTAATGGAACATATGACAAAATAAATTACATATTGGGCCATAAAATAAACCCAATAAATATTAAAGAATTGAAATCATATAGAAATGTGTTTTCAAGCATATGGAATCAAACTAGAAATTAATAACAGAAATAACAGCTGATATAGTGAGGAGGCAGTGATTGTTTGTTCTTCACAGTCCCAGGTTATAATATTAGAATTTTCTTAAGTGATAGGAAATTAGTTAGTAGTCACTTCATATCAATTTTGGGAAACAGTTTAACTTTTGCTTATGATTTCCAGAGGCATAAGCAAAAACGACGCTGGTCAAGTTAGTCTTACAAATAAGCTAAATTAAGCTTTGCTTGTATTACTAAACTATTTTGTCTGCTCAGGGCATTTTCAATGCTAGTCTCTATTTGTTTTTGGTTTTAACAGGTAAAATATACAGTCTCAAGGGAATTAAAAATATATTAAACTGAATGAAAATGAAAACAGCATATAAAAATGCATAGAATACAGTTAAACAAGTGTTGAGAGGAAAATTTATAGCACTAAATGCTTACATTAGAAAAGATGAAAGGTCAATATCAATAATCTAATTTCTTACCAAAAGATTGTGGAAAATCAAGAGTGTGGAAAATAATCCCAGACAAAGCAAAAGGAAGGAAATAATAAAAATAAGAACATAAATAAATAAAATCAAAACAGATAAACAATAGAGAAAAACAGTGAAACAAAGAGCTGGTACCTCAAAAAGATCAATAAAATTTCCAAAGCTGTAGCAAGGCTGACAAAAACAGAAAAGGCACAAATTATATCAGGAATGATATATAGGATATGATAACAGATCCCAAAGACACAAAGAGGATAATAATAGAATACTCTGAATAATTCCACACATAAATTTTACAACTTAGATTACATAGACCAATTCATTGAAAAACATAAATTGCCTTAACTCTATTCATATATGTAATAGATTTAAACAAGATTTTATTGGGGAATTGGGGAAGGGGAACAGTGTTGGGGAATTGGGAAAGGGGAACAGCTAAGTTGTTGTCCTTCATTCTTAGGTGTGGAGGGTGCAGCTAGCTCAGTTCCAAGTCTAGTTGCCATCTGGCCACCCGACAGTAGCTCGTGGCTGCTCAGCTCAAGGTGCTATGTTCAATCTTAGTTGTGGTTGGGCATAGCCCACCATCCAATGAGGGAGTTAAACCAGCAACCTTGTTGTTAGGAGCACGTGCTCTCACCAGCTGAGCCATCCTGCCATTTGTTGGCAGCTCAGCGGCAGCTCAGCTCAGGCACAGCTCACTGGCCCATGTGGGAATTGAATTGGCGACCCTGTTGCTCAGAACTCACGCTCTTAACCAACTGAGCTACTTGGCCGGCCCTGTAATAGACAATTTGAATAGACCTATAATTATTAAGGAAATTGAATAATTATTACCTCATGAAAAAATTCTCCTGGTGCATATGTTTTCATTGGACAATTCAATTGCACAACTGATTTTTAACAAAGGTGTGAAAGCAGTTCAGCAGAGGATGAAATTTTCAACAGAGTGCTAGAGTAATCGAATGTCCATAGGCAAAAAAATAAGCCTCAACTTTAACCTGACACTTTATACCAACAATAATTCAAGGTAGATCACAGAATTAAATGTACAATGTAAAAATATAAAACTTTTAGAAAACAGTACAGTATAGGGGAAATCCTTCAGAATCCAGGGATAGATGAATAGTTCTTAAAATGGACCCACAACCACTATCTATAAGAACAGTTTTAAAGTAAAATCCATCAAAATTAAAACTTTTGCTCTGTAAAAGAATTTCTTAATGGTATGGAAATCTAAGCTGTAGAGCGAGAGAAAATATATGCAAACCACATCTCTGACTAATCAGTTGTATCTAAAATATAGAAAATATTCAAAGTTACAGCAAAGAAAAAAATCCAATTAACAAACGGGTAAAAAAAAAAGACATAAACAGAAATTTCACTGAAGCTGATATACAGATATCAAATGAACACATTAAAAGATGTTTAACATTACTAGGCATTAGAGAAATGCAAAGTAAAACCGCAATGTGGTATTACTACACACTTTTCAGAATGACCATACTAAAAAACAGTGGCAATATCAAATGCTGGTGATGATGCAAAGAAAATGACTTATACATTGCTGGTAGAGATGGAAAACAGCTCAGCCAGTCTGCAAAACTGTTTGACAATTTCTTTTAAAAATTACGCATGTGAATTTGAGACCCAAGATGGTGGAGTAGATAAATGCTGTGCTTGCCTCTCACTGTGAACACATTATAATTGCAACTAAATTATAGAACAATCAACCTGAGAACCACCTGAAGTCTAGCTGAACAGAAGTCTAGTACCTAAGACTATAAGGAAGCCATATCAAGATGGGTAGGAGAGGCAGTGGCAGGGAGCAGGCCAGCCTCACACCTCTGTGTGGTGGTTGAGAATTGAGAGGGATATCACAGCTGCAGAGGTTCTCCCCAGGGGAGTGAGGGGCCACAGCCCCACCCCAGGCTTCCCAGCCTGGAGTACTGGGAAGAGAGGTCCCCACAACATCTGGCTGTGAAAAACAGTGGGGATTCTGACCATCCTGGTGAGATGGAAGGCTGCGGGGAAACCAAGATGACCTCTGAAAAGGCAGGCACAGACTCCTTCCCAGGCGCTCACTCTGGGCTCTGTCAGAGGGAAGGTGACTCAAGGGGCATCAGAGACATATGGTGAGAGATGTTGATAACGCATTATTGATAGTAACAGAAATTGGCAATTGTAGAATAGATAAATAATTTATGACATAGTCCTACAAAGAATACTACTTTACAGCAATTAGATAAATCTGAAAACTTAAGTTTGAGCAAAAAATATCTTGGTGTAAAAGACTACACACTATAACATCTCACATACCCATCAAAAATTAATCATGATGTTAGATGTTTAGAGACACCATGGCAGAGGGATGCTGGCTGGGAGGATCAGTGCTGCTTCTAACTGGTAGATGCTTCTCATTTGAGGCCTAGTTACATCTTAAATGGTCTCTCGCTATGATATGCATTATGCTTCATTAAATGTTTTTAACGTCAAGTAATAAACACTAGAGATAATGCCAGCTTTACCTGTCAAAAATTTTTGTTTTAATATTCACATTTGAGAAAAATGTACATTCTGATAATAAAGAGCATTTATATAAGAGATAGAAATTATAGACCTACCAAAAAGTTATGATGGAATAATTGAGTATCTCTTTGAAAGAGTATAATTTTGTTGTTTTGAACTGTAAATCATACATTAACATGAATGCAGATACCTTAAAGTGATAAACAGGAAAATTTAACCATATAAGAACTAGAAAAAGTATGAGCAAACATTGCCATTATTTTGAGGTGAGGGAAGAATTTCTGAGCATAAAAGAAAAACAGGACAACTAAAGTGAAGAATATACAGATTTAATCTTATTTATATCAATATATTGAATGGTTAATAAATTATATATAAAATGAAAAATTAAATAATGAATAATGTATAGATCAGGCATACGATTAGCAAACTTTATATTAAAGGAGTTCTTGTAAGTCAATTAGAAATTAATCATATATTAACGATTAAATAGATAAAAAGAATATTGAGAGGAGAATCTCTCAAAGCAAAAATTACAATATTAATACCATATAGACACATGAGAAAATGTTCACTTTTTGAAATCAAATAAATGCAAATTAACACAAATTATTACTAATAAACTATCGAAGTGCAAAACAAGTACAGAAAGAGAAAGAGTGCGGAAAGAAGAAAATAAATGAAAATAACATGGGTGATACTGTCATGTGGTAGGAGAAAAGGGGTCTCTCACGTATGTTAAGTACGTTTTTTTTCTTTCATTTGTTTTAGCCATTTTACTGAAAAATAAAACAGAATCAGAAAAACTTACAAATGTCTAACCTAGTAGAATAAGACACCCTTGTAACTACAATCCAGGCCTAGAAACAGATCTTCACAAACTATCCCAGACATTCTTTCTTTTGATCCCTCAGTCTCACACTCACTCCCCTGAAAAGTATTTAGAATCCTGTCTTTTGGAGTAAGCATACTTTTATGTTTCTTTTTAGTTTTATCTTGCAAGGATGCATCCTTATAACTTTTTAAGAATCTTTTAATCAACAGGCCCCCTCTTCCCTTCTGTGCAGCATTCTTTCCTTGCTTTACAGTTCATAGGTTGAAAATACTGGCCTTTCGACTTCTATCTAGAGTTTCCTACAGTCTGGAAACTGCTGGTTGCACTGTCAGTTAGTGAGTTTCGTATAGGACAGAAAAAAAGTCTGGAAGTTGGGCCGGCCGAGTGGCGTGATGGTTAAGAACTGGCTTGGGATGCCAGAGGGCCCCGGTTTGGATCCCACATATGAGGGCCAGTGACACTGCCCTCTACAGCTAAGATGCTGAACAACAGCTCAACCTGGAGCTGGGCTGCCGTGAGTTGCTGGCGATGGCGTAGGCTGCAGCCCCTGTGGCAGTGGGTTGCCATGGGCTACTGTATGTAACCAGCAGCCACCGTGAATGGCCGTCCAGAAGCCGGCAACTGATCTGCTTCTCCCGGGAAGAGAGCAATGATGGTGCCAACTTGTGCCAGTGAAGCGACGTCCTCCACAACTAGACTGAAGAACACAACGACAGCAACTTGTCTGTTCCCCTTCCCCCAATTCCCCAATAAAAATCTTTAAAAAAAAAAAAGTCTGGAAGTCTGTCTTTTGTGATATTAGCATTTTAATGACTACTCAATGGAAGGTTGCAACATGGGGCTATTCAACTTTTATAATGGCTTTTTTCACTTATTAGTTGAATGATTTTTATAAAAAAACACTTCCCTTATCTACTACTATTTGATGATTTAATAGTAGAATTCATGTAGAAAAGACTGAAAACATATTAGATATTTTATCTTTTAGATAATAGATTTATTCCCAACCACCTTCTTAAGGGGATAGTTCTTAGTTTTTGTTTTAATATTGGTATAAACTTACTGATTTAAACACATTTGGTGGGTTTCAACAAACCAAATTTTTTAAAGATGAAAAATGGTCTTTTTTGTAGCTCCAATTGTCACATTTTTGGCCAGTCTAAGCCTCTTCCAATTAGCTCTTGAGATGAGCATAGTAGCTTCTGAGAGTTCCCTTGTTCTCTGTTAGGTCAAGATGTACATTTCCTGCCTCAGACATAGATTCAGCCACTTCTCTAAAAGGCCCTGGTTTTTGTTTTTAATGGGACATGACATTTCAAGATCATAACCTGGACACTAGGGTTACTCATCACTTCTGGGTTGTTTCTAGTTTCTAGTCCTCTTATATTGACAGAGCAAAGCGCGCGCATGTGCACACACTTGTGCGCGCACACACACACACACACACACACACACACACACACACACAGACACACTACCCATGAGTTCACATAGATTTTTCAAATTCAAACTCAGGATTAAAGATTTTTAATGTAATTTTTTTGTGTGTTGTATCTGTTGTCTCCATCTGAAACTCTTTGCCTTAAACATACAAGGAACGATGTAATAGTCCATAATTACACATTTACTTTATGCCCATTTACACACACAGCCATCTCAGAATAACATTGCTAATTTAACCACGAACAATATACCAAAAAGAGTTAACATTTGGCTTGCATGTACTCTCCCCAACCTCCGTCCATTTTTACGCGTGTTTAATATCTACATCACCCGAGCATATACTCATTACAACCTGTACTCCCTCTCTTTTTAATCTCAATTTATTTTTACTTTTACAAGCAACTATATGTTGTTTAATGATCATGATTAGTTTTTACGAATGTTTTCAAAGTTTTTTTGTTTGCCTAAACTCATTGTCTAGTAGATTCTTCAGGAAGTGGTCATAGGAACAATATTACCAAATTTTACATGATAATAATAATTTTCGTGTATGTGATTTTTAAAAAGTCAGGTTTTTCTGGATATAAAATATTTGCCTTGTTGCTTTTGAAACATGTGATGATAATGACATTATCTTTTCATTATAATTATCCTGTTTTTCCCCCTAGGTAACAAATGATTTTTTTTTCATTTTTCTATAAAGCCCAGAAATTTTACTAGAATATAGCTGGTGTTCTTCATTTCAGGTTGGTATTATCAACCTGTGGTGGGCTCTTTAACATATGGTTACAATTCTTGGATTTCAAGGAAGTTTTTGTGAGTTATTGTTTTTAGTATTTGTTTTATACCCTTGATTTGGTTTTATTCTTGCAGGCAATCCTATTATTCATAGGATGGATATAGTATATTATTTGTAACTTTCAAAAACTTTATCTGTTCACTTTTTCAATTTTTAAAAATTTCACCCTTTTCACCTTCTCTGTTGACATTATTTATTGTGTGTATTCACTCTTGTGTTCTCTCTAATCAGTTTTTATTTTAAAATTTTACTTATTTCTAATTATTTTCTGAGTTCTATCATTTTATTTGACTTTTTAAAATTTTGATTTATGTTGTTCTATCATGTCTTATAATGCTTTCTTAATGTTCTTTAGCTCATTTTTAAGATATGAATTTTGATGTTTTCTATGGCATGTCTTTCTGGTGTGCTTTTATTATACATAGGAATGTAATCATTATCCTTACTCTCGTCTTTCTTTTGTTAACTTATGGAATTTGACCTCCATGCTTTTCTATTGCCCATTTATTGTGAAATGAATTATCGTAAACTTTTAGAAGGAGGCATGGTTCAGGATAGCTTTTCTCATTTCAAAGAGCTCCCTCTTCTGTTCTTTTCATATAGGTTTCAAAACCATGGTGGGTTGCTTTCTGAAATTTCCAGGATCTTTTCCTTTTCCCATTTTTACCTGGGCTTTCTCTTTATGTTTCAGTATTATTCCTGACCTGCTCCTATTATATTTAATGCCACACCTAATGGTGTCTTCTCAGTGTGACTCCTAGAGTCTTTTCCTAGAAGGAAGCTTCAGGAAGTCAATCTTCCTGGAGTTCACAGAGAACAGCCTAGTCCAGCATCCCAATCTTTGACTGCAGACCCCTAGCACTCAGCCCCTGTTAGAGGGGCAACAACTTCTCCCAGTTTCAGATGCTGGTCTCAAATTGTTATCCAGTGAGAATTTATGGGCTATTTTGAGATTCTGTTATTCTCATGTTTGTCAGCCACCCCATGGCTCCCTTTTGTTCTCGCCTATATGGACATTGATGTCATGTAGGTCTTGTGGCTTGGGTAGTTTGTCTGCATCTGCTTAAAATTTTAAGTTTATAGTTATAATTTATAACCTAGTTTTATTATAAATGTTGTCCACATGCCTTTGGTTTTACTATCTACTTACTATGTTTGCTTTAATATATAGATTTGGAGCTATTCAAGATCTATGCCACCACTTCCTCCATCTTTCCAGGGTACTCATGTGTGGGATTTTAAATTAATAATTAATTAATTAATGCTTTTACTAATGAAATTAATTCAATTTAGATAATGCTTTCCAGTTTGGTCATAGACACAAAAACCATGGGTACCTATTAGTAATCAAGAAATTTTGCTTCTCAGACTTCAAAAACATAATTATATAAAATCACAGTGATATGTGGGCAAGAGTTGTCACTGGAATGGATTTAGAAATGTAAAAATTAAAAACAATGTACATTTATAATAGCGGTTGATTGGCTCAATAAAAAATGAATAAAAAATGCTATCTGAATACTCATTAAGAATCTGATATAAAAATATATTAAAATTGAAAGCATCAAGTGAGAAATAAAAATAAACGTACATGTATAGGCTCTGCAGTACAATCCTTATAGCTTATAGGTCTAGATATAGACATACAGCTTTACATAAGTATACATGAAGATAAATGAAATGTTACAGTGATTGGTTAGTACATTGGTGGAACTTCAGTAATTTATTTAGACCATTAGCTTATATTTTTTTATTGTAAATTCAGAATCCTGTTCACTCAATGCTTTGACCTACTTATGGTTGTTAAGTAGTAACCTAAAAGAAATTATTGTCAAGGCATATCAACACTGGAGCTGTAAATGAATTCCAGGAAGACTTATGATGTATATTACAAAAAGGATTTTCCTTCCCTACTGACTTCTGCAACTTGGTTTATTTGTAATTACTAAAGAATTATAGGTTTGCAATTTCTGTTTTTGATTTGGGGCATGGCATTTCTTATCACTCAGCAAAGTCTGTGACTTTCCATTGACTTTTAGAGGTTCAAAAGGAAATAAAATCCTCTAATCTATAGGTAAACTGAAAGGAAACAGGAAAACAAAGCCTCTAATTTTTTCTGTCATGTTTCATTGATTTTTAATGAACTGTTTAACTTTATTGAGTAACGAAGACAAGCCAGATGTTTAATGGTTCAATAAAGCAATTAATCGGTACTTCTGGTTTAACAGTGTTTTGCCTATCAGCCTCCATGGCACAATTTCAAATATGTTGAATTGTTTAATTGTATTAACCATGCCTGGTTAACCCTTTATCAACAACTAATGACAATGGGATATTTTTACTCATCAATTTTTTTTTAATTTGTGTAATTATGTCTGATCATATGAATTTGGAATTTGAAAATGTATCAATTTCTCTCTTCCTATAACAATGATTAACATTTGATTAATCATTATATCTTGTCCATTCTATCACAGGTTGTTTTTTTCTTTTATATACCTCTTTCGCCATTGTTCTAGCTCAGGTACATATACTCTATCTTCTAGAACCTTAAACTTGTTTCCACTTGTTTTAATATACTTTCATGAGAATGTTCTTAGTAACCCAGATCTTATGTTACTCTAGATTCAAAATGTTTGATGGATTACCATACCTCATAACAGGGATTGCACGCTTAAAATGCCTTTGAGAGGTAGGCTGCTCAATAGTTAACATGAACAAGAGAGGTGCCTAGACAATACAATAGGTCTTACAGTGCTGAGAAGCCTATTAATTTAAAAACTCCTTCTGAACAAAAGGAATGCATCTGCACGACAAAAAGCGAGAAGTTTGTGCTCTCTGTCTGGGAAAATAGAATTCCAAATCCAGATATAAGCACACAAAGCACCTCATAACCTGTGCCCTACTCATCTTCTCATTTGTCGCTATTCTCAAGGAATGACAGGTACTATTTCCAAATAGGCAGAGATGCTCATTCCTCCATGCCCCAGCCCCCAATACAAACACAGGCTTTGGGATCACACTTGGTCATTTTCAGTATGCAAATTTATTTTATTTTTTTGCTTTTATGAAGAATTCCCTGACATCTTAGTATCCTCTCCAGCTGATTAATTATACTTTGAGCTCCCCTGTATTGTTCCCTGTTCAAAACTCAGTTTGAATATATTATCATTGCATTGAAATTATTTATTAATGTGTTTCTTAAGATATGCTCCAAGCTTCTTGTGGAAAGGGACTGTGGGTTCTTCCCCTGTTAACCTATGATACCAATCTCCATGCCTAGTACATGTTTAATGAAGACACCTGAATAAATTTATTCTGCCTTTTAATTTGTGTATAAGACAAGCAATAACATTAACATTTTGTTTAACTTTTTTGTTCTAAACCCTGGACTCCAGTGTTCAGCTCAGAAAAAACTCACAGTGGTCATCTATTTAATGAATGTTTGTTAAGTTTGTTGGTAGCAAACTTAAGTTTGACTATTGAAAATCATCTCCAGACCTCAGGTTCTTCTAGTTAAAATAGAAGGACCAAGTGTGTGGATTGTGAACAGGGTCAGAATAAAGACTTCTCGTTTCGTAAGAACACTTTACAAACTGCGCTACAGTTAGTGGAAATCTTGCTTCCATTCATTTACCACAAGATTTTGGAAAGATGATTTACCTTTTGTCCCTGTCTGCTCAAAGGAATTAATAACACATACTTTTTCAAGTTGCTGTCGAAGTATATTTAGGTACTTGTCACAAAACGTTGGCACAGTCCCTAGCACATTGCAAGCATTGACATCCCTCCCAAAGCAGGAAAATGGCTTCCTCTTCCCTCTGCTTCTCTGCTGGGCACCTGAATCGTATAAACATCATCCTAGACATCATGTTTACTGCGTAATAATCTTGGGATGTAAGCTAGGTGTTGGATATTTTATAAGGTTTTAGGGAAAGAATTTCAAACCGCTGTTCCAACTAAAAATGATTTGCAGTTAGACCTAGTTTCAATTCAAGTGCTCTGCTCCACTTGAAATTCCAAGTATATTCTGAATCATCTCAGGAACAAAAATCCTGGTGAGGACACACATATGGTCTTGGAGTGTCCTGCATAGAAAAGAACAGGGATGCTGCTATCAGGCTCTGCACTAACACGCCGGTAAACACCAGGTGGTCAGGTTGGGTTTAGGACATGGCTTTATGGACATGTTGAGTTTGAGTTGTTTGCTGACTATCTTCAAACGAAGGAGTATCCAGGGAAAGGTGTAACTCATATACCCCTCAGAAAAAGATACGAGGGAGAGTAACAGAGTATGGTTACTTATACAGAGGTAACATTTCTCATTAACCCAAACAAATTACATCCATGTTCACTGGTATGAAATTTTCTGCTTCTGGAAATTCATGAGGAACATTTGGACAATAAATAACAAAGACTTACAAAACAAAACAAAACAAAAAACAGCTGCCAGCTGGTTTTCTGCTGAGGCAGACAACCAGGTGCTAAGCAAATGTAACCAGAGCCCCAAATTTAGTTAGTTTTATGAAATGCAATATTTCACTGTGTCTTGAGATTGCAGTATCTAGCCAGCCTGTTTAAAAACACCTTAAATCCATCACCACATACAGAAAAACATATCATGCATCCAAGAGGACTTTCCACATCATGAATATTTCTGCCACTAATTTTGCTCCCATGTCAAAGCCAAAATTTCTTCAGCAATATACATCTGTACTCTTGAATGACAAAAAGAAAGCTGGTACCTTCCTGTGACCCACATTCCACACCCAGCCTCTATTCTTAGGCTCCTGTTATCGTGCAGTGCCTGGCACTCTTGGTGTGACTTCTCAGTCTTGTTTCTGACTCCTGTGTCCAATATATAATAGTGCCATCCATTCTCACCCTGAATTTAACACATCTACAAAATGAAAATCTGTTGTCAAACATGAATGTGAGATGGGAAAATGTATTAGTGGTGAAGTATATATCTTCATTCCAATTTGTTGACTTGCTAAGAGCAACTACCTTGAGGGACTATCCAAACCTTGTAGGCATTCACATAAACCATCTTAGAAGAGTTCTATTCCAATGCATTTCCTTTGTGGTAGCTTAATGGACTGCATTTCTATGCCTATTGGAGGACTTGTCAGCTTTACAGAGGAACAAATCCCTACTCAATTGTGGTTTATCTGTCATTCTTAATCACTTACCTTTACTGACTATTGCTTCTGATTAGAAATAAGTTGTCACTTTACCACTTGATATTTGTATTGTCCATATTTTTGAATTTAATAGATTTTTCAGGAATCAAAATGAGCCACATAAGCATGAAACTTCTCTGCTGGGGGAAAACTCTGGTCCCAGTATAAGGAACTGTTTCCTTTCTGACATTTGGAGACCATGCATTTAGAGCCGTTGGTAAGGTCTTTGTCAGCACCCTTTGCAGAGTAGATCAAATGTAATTTTTAATCAAATTAGAGAATTAATTAGGCAGATAAGATTGCAATTTTTCCTAGTGTTCTGTGGAGAGTACATGAGTGGATGGCTGCCATTTGTCTCACAATCTGTCTCTTAACCATGTAGTTCCCCAGATTTCAAATCAACGTAAAATAGTTATTTAATTTGGGAACTGATAAAATCCTAAAAGATAGCTAGCCTCTCATTTTTAAATAAGGACAATGATATCCTCTATCACTCAAAAAGTGGGTGGTAAAGCTGACAATGGAAATCACATCTCAGTTTAGGTTTCGGGTCTGGGAGGTTGCTAATAACTTAGAAAGTCATCAGAATGTTCTAATGCAGAGCATATTAAATATACATAACACAGAAGGATTTATAGCTTTGGTAAAAACAAAAATGTGGCATTGTTTAATTTGCTTAAACTACAAAAGGAAAAATACGTATACTTATATGCTTACATATGTATATGTGCTTGTGCACATATGCTCAGATATCTGAAATATGAAACGATTTATAATAATGGCTTGAGGATTTCCACTATTAAAAATTAATGAGGAATATTTTCAAATACAGATGCTCAGAACTCTTTTTAAGATTTTTATTTAGGTTTTGGGTGGAACCAAGTAATATTTGTTTTTTCCAAACCCCCTCTCTGAATTCTGGTGCAGATAACCATGGACTATACTTTTAATTACATTGATATATAAGGTCCCTTCTTATTCTTACTTGTGGGCAAGTCTGTTACTCTAAATAATGCCTTTACACTGCCAGCCAATAAAGCTTATCCTAAGGGCCAGCCGAGTGGCTCAGTTGGATAAGAGCTTGCTCAAGAGTTTGAGCTCTGAACAACAGCGGTTTGAGTCCCAGCCTGAGCTGAGCAGCCACTGAACTGCCAACAGGCGGCAGGATGGCTCAGCTAAAAAAAAAAAAAAAAAATTTAAAAATAAAGCTTATCCTTAGATACCATTGGCCATTCATAGGAAAAGATTAATGTGGATTTAGACCCTTGAGAATTGAGTAATGCTGCATTTTATATTTGAATTGAAGAGGTCCAGGAATTCAAATTATGACTGCTGAACTCAGAAAGCATCTTTGAGATAGTACCGTATTTTGCCATGTATAATGCACCTCTGTGTATAATGTGCATCCATGATTTTGGCCCCAACTTTCAGGGAAAAAAATCTTTCATTTTAATTTTTTTGATTAAAATGTTTATTTGTTTACAGTACTTGTTTTTTGTATTACAAAAGAATTTAAGCATTTGTTTTTTAACATATTATAGTAAAAGAAATTATATGTAACATATAATTATAAAACACAAGAACAGATACAAGTTACAAGAAATGTTATGTACAGGTAACAAATTTACAATATTTATGCATCATAAAAGGCCAAGAATTCTTCACTGTTGCAAGTTTGTCATAAGTTCAACAAAACTGATTATCATATTCCAGGGTATTATTTTGCATACAGATATTGTTATTGATTTCTAGAATTATTCTTTTAACTCATAAGCATAAATAAAATAATTAAAAAACATTTATGTAGGTATGGAATTAGTACTACCCATGTATAATGTGCATCCTTTTTTTCCCTCACAAATTTTTGGGGAAAAGTGAGCATTATACATGGCAAAATATGGTACTCTGATTTAATTCCACCTCTGGGGCTTTATAGTCAAGGGGAGGGAAGGATGAAAGGAGCCCTGGCCATTAGAAATGTAATAACACATTTGCTCTCTTTTTATAGTTAAAATGTTCTTGATATCAGGTTTTACATAAAGCTCCCAAATTTTAGGCCCGGCCCTGCTTATTTTATATGATGAAATGTATTGTTTTATGTATTAATAGTTTGGGTATGGACTAGAGGAGGGAGAAGGGGTAAGCAGCTAAACCACAGTCTGCGCTGTGTTTAAGGATTGGTGAGAATGGACACTTAGACTCATTCCAAGGTTGGTTTACTTTTGTTTATTCTCAGAATAGTCAACAGCCCAAATAGTGTGTGTTAAAGGTACAACAGGGAATGTGGTTTCTCATTGAATCCCTTATGGAATTTGTATTACATAGAGTTTGCCCAAAGTTTAATGGTCTTAGTATTTTACACAGAAGGTATCTTTCAGGCACAAGAGGCTCAGAATTGAGGATGTGCTGTATTTTAAACTCCTGCAATGTCAGTACACACAAACTACTTATACAATCCTAAAAAAGAAATAATTATGTTACTCAGCAAGCTAAGTCAAAGACATGGTCCCAGTATTTGAAATGACAACTGGTGAAGCACTGGGGTAATCTCTTCCTTTTAGCACTTATGCTGTAAGACTAGTTGGTTTACATTGTTTCTTCCTAGACTCATTCTGGGTAGCTCTGCCCACCCTGGTTTTTACATTAAATTTTTTCAGGTCATACAACTTCAAATCAAAGTTGCTGCCATTTAGGTGCAAGTAGAATTATGCTGCTGTGGTCCAAAGAATGGAATCTATCTTCTAGGACAGCAGAAATCAGTGGTGGAATTCCAATGTATTGGAGATCCTGAATTGTGGAATTCCTCTCCACCCCATTGTCACACAAAATTTTCCTTTAGTGGCTTTTCAATTTTTCTACCACAGATGATTCTTCTGTTTCTGAAATCTTATGGTGGATGTTCCACATCTGTGTTTATGGAAGAGGAAATAAAGTTTGCACAAAAGTGTTCATCCTACAGAAGTGCTAAAAAAGGGACCTCCTGTGAGCAGGAGATGCCCAGACACAGAGCTAAAAGCAACCAGAAGAGAGTCTATATAAAAAAATGAATTAAAACTACATAATACAGGTTCATTAAGCCTGTTCTAAATCTATAGAAAACAAAAGACACTAAGGTTAAGATTTTAAGAATTAATCATTTTACTTGTTTTTCTATGTTATACAAAAAATATTATCACTCTTGGATTTCTAACAAAAAACGTTAACCAAATTATTCTTTTGTTAATATTTTGTATTTTATTACTATCATTATTTTTCATTTAGTATCAATTACAGTTGACATACAATATTGTATTAGTTTCAGCTGTACAACACAGTGATTAGACATTTACATAACTTATGATGTGATTGCCCTGATAAACTCAGTACCCATCTGACACCATACATAGTTATTACAATATTATTGCTTATATTCCTTATAGTAAATTTACATCTTCATGACTATTTTGTAAGTACCAATTTGTACTTCTTAATTCATTCCCCTTTTTCACCCTGCCCCCAACCCCCTTCCCATCTGGCAACCATCAAAATGTTCTCTGTATTTATGAGTTTGTTTCTGTTCTGTTTTTTTCACTGATTTCAGCCTTAGATTCCACATATAAGTGAAGTCATATGGCATTTGTCTTTCTCTGTCAGACAAAAGGGAGGCTTACCTCATGGAGCACAATACCTTTCATGTCCATTCAGTTGTTGTACGTGGCAAAATTTCATTCTTTTTTATGGCTGAATAATGTTCCATTGGATATGTGTATCATGTCTTCTTTATTCATTTATTGATGGACACCCAGGCTGCCTCCATATCATGGTTATTGTAAACAATGCTGCAATGAATGTAAGGATGCACATGTTCCTTCGAAGTAGTGTTTTGGGTTTCTAGGAATAATTACCCAGAAGTAAGATTACTAGGTCCTTCTTTATCTCTTGTTATAACCTTTATTTGAAAGTCTGTTTTGTCTGGTATAAGTATTGATACACCAACTTTTTTGTTTTGTTTGTTTCCATATTCCTGAATATTTTTTCCCTATCCCTTTACTTTTAGTCTGTGTGTGTGTTCTTTCATCTAAAGTGAGTCTCTTGTTGGCAGCATATGTAAGGATCTTGTTTTCTTTCCTATTTAGCCATCCTATGTCTTTTGATTGGAGGATTTAACCCATTGACATTTTAAGTATTGTTGATAGATATGCAGTTATTGCCATTTTATTATTTATGGTTGAGGTTTGATTGCTCTTGGCACATCAGTGGGAGGGACTGAAGCTCAGGTTGACTGGATATGGGGTTTACACATCCAGTGGGGTGTCCACAGTGGGCTGCTATGTGGGAGGCTTTCCCCATGGAGCAGTATTTGCCCCAGTGGACTTTGGTGCCTGTTGAGACCACCCTTTGTGTGTGTGCCACTTGTGGGGCTAATTGGGCAGTGCTTTGCTGTGGTCTGAAGCCAACCTCCAAGTATGTTGGTTGTGGGACCTTATGAGGGCTCTGGTGTAGGCCCAGGTCATCCACTGCCTGTGGCTGTCTGGGGGTTACCTGGTAGGAGATACAAAGCGATTTGCAGTTGTTTGCTGACTGTGCTGGACCTGGAGGCACATGGGACAGGCCACATTGGGAACTGAGGATGGCTGCCACCATTACTGGCTGTGGGGTAACTCCACATAAAGCCAGGATACCCTGAGGTCTGCTGCCACCTGCCAGCTCTCTTAAGGTTCAGCCATTGATAAAGCCTTCTGCGATACGGAAATTGGGTGAGGCGGGGGGGGGGAGTGTCTCAGGGAGTCACAAGAGTAGGAAGAATTATGGCCACCAGGTTAATGTAAATTCTGGCTTGGTGCCAGTGCTGAGCCTGGAATGAATTAGCAAAAGTCTCAGAACATACTGAAGTCAGTTGCTGCCCACCTGGGGTCTGCCGGACTCTTGATAGTGCAATGTGGACAGGGCTGGCTGCTCATGGAAAAAGTGCCTCCAGTGGTCCACGAGTTGGGTGGGGTCAGGTCTGAGTGAGTCAGCAGGACAAAGCATCAGAGCTCCTAGGCCAATCAGATTTAGATTTGGCCAGAAGGGGTGGGCTCAACACAGGCAAAATGGCGCCCGCCTGATGGCTACACAAAAGGTGTACCCTTTACCAGGAAAATGCTGACTGTCCTGAAGTCCTCTCTCTGAAGGCACACACCTCAGTCTGCCTCCCCCCACCCACCCCCATATCTCTCCAAGGCCCCCAGAGTCACTATCCCTTCGCTGGAGCCCAAGGTGAGTGCCTGCGAGTGAGTCTGTGTGTGGGCTGTGTAAGAGGACGTTTGGGTTTCCCGCAGCCTTCCAGCATAACCAAACTATTGGAATCCCCACTGTTTTTCACAGGCAGATGTTGTGAGAGCTTCTCTTCTCTGCACCAGTACTCTGGGCAGGGGAGCCTGGTCTGGGGGGCTGGGGTCCTTCTCTCCTCCAGGGGGAACCAAGGCAGCCGAGATTTCCTTCCTAATTCTCAATTGCCACACCAGGTGTGGGGCCTGTTCCACATCTCCACCCCTCCTACCAGTCTCTACATAGTTTCTTTTTTATATTTTTAGTTATAGAACTTCTGTTTGGCTAGGCTTCAGATGGTTCTCCAGGTGGGTTATTTGTTGTAATTTTAACGTGTTCATGGAAGAACACAGACCCAGTGTTTATCTACTCCGCCATGTTGGATCTCTCCCTTATTCTTCTTAAAGAAGGCCCTTTACTATTCTTTGTAATACTGGCTCTGTGGTAGTAAACTCCTTCAGTTTTTTTCTTCCCTGGGAAGCTCTTTTTCTGTCCTTTGATTCTAAATGGTAGCTTTGATGGGTAGAGTAATCTTGGTTGTAGGTCCTTGCTTTTCATTATTTTGAATATTTTGTGCCAGTACTTTCTGGTCTGCAAAGTTTCTGTTGAGAAATCAGCTGACAGTCTTATGGACGCTCCCTTGTAGGTAACTGTTTTTCTTTTGCTGCTTTTAAGAGTCTCTCTCTTTAGGATTTTAATTATGATATGTTTTGTGTGGGTCTCTTTGGGTTCATCTTGTTTGGGACTCTGTACTTTCTGTGCTTCTATGTCTATTTTCTCCACTTGATTGGAGAAGTTTTCTATTATTTCTTCAGATAGGTTTTCAATGTTTTGCTCTCTTTCTTCTCCTTCTGGTACCCCAATGATGCAAATGTTGGTATGCTTGATATTGTCCCAGAGGTCCCTTAAACTATCCACGTTTTCTTGGATTATTTTCTTGTTATGCTGTTCTGATTGGGTGTTTTCTGCGACCTTATCTTCTAAATTGTTCGTTTGATCCTCTGCTTCACCCTTGTACTATTGATCCCCTCTATTGTATTTTTTACTTCAGTTATTGTATTCATCATTTCTTACTGGTTCTCTTTTATGTTTTCTATCTGCATTTCTATGTTTCCTATCACTTTGTTGAAGTTATCCCTGAGATCATTGAATATCCTTATAACCAATGTTTTGTACTCTGTGTCTAGTAGATTGCTTGTCTCCATTTTGTTTAGTTCTTTTTCTGGAACTTTTTTCTGTTTTTTGTTTTTGTTTTTGTGTTGTTTTGTTTTGTTTTGTTTTGAGGGGACATGTTTCTTTGTCTCCCCATTTTAGCTGCCTCCCTGTGTTTGTTTCTATGTATTAGGTAAAGCTGCTATGTCTTAGTAGAGTGTATTTATGTAGGAGGTGTCCTGTGGGACCTAGTGGAAAAGTCTCCCTGGTCACCTTAGCTGGATGCTCCAGGTATGTCCCTGTGGTTTTGTGTGCCCTCCTATTTTAGTTGAGCCTTCATTGCGGTTTACATATCAATGGGAACGATTAACTCCTGGACTGATTGGTTGTGCAGATTGCTTGTGATTACAGTGGAGGAGCTGTTGTGAAAGGGATGACCCTATGGAGCAAGATTCACTTTTGCAGGGCCCTAGTACCTGCCCAGTCTGCCTTTTGCTTATATCATCCACAGAGGCAGTTGGGTGGTGCTCCGGTTTAGTCTAAACCTGGTTACTGGGCTTCTGGCCCTGGGGCTTCCTGGGAGGAGCCCTGCCACAGGCCAAGTTCAGCCTCAGTCTGTGCCCTGACATGAGCCACAAAGCAATCCACAGATGGCCACCACTTTCGCTGAGCTTGGAGGTGTCTGGGAGATCCCAAGCTTTGAAATAATGTCAGCTGCCACCAGTGCTGGACTTGGGACTGCTTAGCAAGAGGTATAGAGTATGCCAAGGCCAATGCTGCTTGTTTAGGATTTGTGAACCTTTGAGAGATTTTAAGAAACTTGGCAGCATGAACCAAGACAGCCTGTTTGTATGGAAAAACCACTGGGAACAACTTGAGTGTGCCCACAATTTGGGTTACGTGGAGTGTAAGGGAATCACCAGGGCAGGGCAAATAGTGTTATCCAGGTTAATGGAGACTCAGATATGTGGCCACCTAAGTCTGCTTGAAGGGAGGTGGTAGGACTCAAAACAGGAAAAATGCCTTCTACCAGCACTTTTGTCTGGGAGAAAGCTGCCCTTCCAGTCCTCATCCTGAAGACAGACAATTCAGTTCCTCCCTGTGTGTCCCTGGCACCTTTCTAGCTACTGCCCCAGCTCTAGAACTCAGAGTGACTGAGTCCATCAGTGAGTAAGTCCATGTGTGGGCCCTTTAAGAGGAACGCCTGGGACTTCAGCAGCCCTCTGTCTCACCCAGCCACAATCTGATTTTCACAGTCATAAATTATGGTGATTTCCTAGCAGTGGAACCCTGTGCTATGGACCCTGGTGTGGGGCTAGGATCTCTTGCTCCTCAGCAGGGGACCTCTGCAGCTGAGCTTTCTGGATTTTTATCTACCACATACAGGTATGAAACCAGCCTGTTTTGTGTCTCTGCCTCTCCTACCATTCTCAATGTGACTTTTTGTGCATGTCCTTAGTTGTAGAGCTTCTGTTCAGCCAGACTTCAGATGATTCTCAATGATGGTTGTTCTGTAGTTTTGGTGTAATTTTGATTTGGTTGTGAGAGGAGGTGAGCACAGAGTTTACCTTCTCTGCCGTCTTGACCAGAAATCCCCTAGGATTAAAATTTATAAAGACATTGCAGGTCCAAATTCAAGCTGTGTTTGGAGGTAAAAAGACTAGGTGCATTCTCATGTGTCTACAAGTAATGTTTCTGTGTGAGCATTTAGGTGATGGTTTTAATTTAGAAGTAAAATTTGTAGCTTTGTTTTCTAAATAGAGTTAATAATGCTATCAATAGTGTTAGCAATGTTTGAGAGTCTAAGGAAGTGCATGTTTTTTGGATGCTCTCTCTGCCATGTTGTAGAGTTGTAGATGGGAGACAGGAAAAAGGACAGGGATAGCCTGGATTTTCAACCTGATGTGTTCATGTGGAACCTCAGGACAGGCTGTGAGGACTAACTTCTCATTCTTACTAAATGACTGAGGGAAGAAAAGTCTAATTCCCAGACTCTGGTTTATTTGGGGTCTGTTATATTAGCACGTTCTCAGTAAGAAATTTCAACCACCCTCTGGTCTCTCATCTTAAGAGTAGAGAGCATTATTTGGCAACCACATGAATTTATCCTGAAATCTCAACAGACCCGTGCCTCTTTTCTTTGCAAGTATCAAAGCTTGAGTTTAAACATAGACACAAACTATGGAAAAGAACAGTTGAGGGACACCAGGCTTTAGATACAAGTACTTAAATCTTAAAGTACAAGAAGATTCCCTGAAGTCTTGCTGGTATTGTTGATTGCTGTTTTATTTCCAAATAATACTAAACTCTTATCTATTGCACATATTTTTCATGTATGCCATATATATATATATATATATATATATATATATATATATGACTTTGTTTATGGTATCCTATACAGAAGTGTAATGTATTTAGATTAGATTTTACTAGATTTCCATATTGATCTTGTCCATTATAAATTCTGCCTTAGTTTGTTTGCTTATTCTGGACTTTAGTTATTAAGAACAGCTGGTTCAATGAGATTGCCTGGATAAAATGCTGATGCAGCTACTTTCTAGTAAATTGACTTAATCTTAATTTGAACAATTGACAATCTTTCTAAGCCTCCGATTTCAAACTATGAAATTGGGATAACAGTAATACCCACCTCATTGCATTATTGTGAAAATTAAATAAGAAAGTTTACATAAAGCACTCAGCACATATTATTAAGTGCTCATCGAATGGAAAGTATTATTCAATTTTTTTTTCAATTAAACAGTATTTGAATTATCCATTACCCTGGACTATCTGGATCACATCTCCATTCCATCAAAAAATAACAATCATAATAATAATTATTATTAAAAAGACACAAATATATTTATTATGTTCTACACACTGTTATAAGAGCCCAATTTACATATTAAGTCATTTAATGTTTAGAACAGCCCTCTGTGATAAGAACCTTACTGCGGGCATTTATAGATAATGATAGGAACAAGAAATCCAAACTATGATGTTTTTCTTTGAGAGCTTTTCTCTAGGCTTCTGCTTTGGCACTTTTGATTAATGGTACTCTTTGTGGACTTCAGCTATTTAAAAATTTTGAATTAAAGCAAAAAAATGAGACAAAATTTTTTTGTAATTAAAAAAAATTAGATTAAAATAATTTTTAAAATATTATATTTAAATTAAAAAAATTATTATTTGATTTTTCTTTTCCAAATCCAGTAGGGTAAGGGTGTAGAAACCAAATGCCAATTCCAGTTTGGGCTATAGGTTTGTTATGATACATATCAGTAGCCGGATTCCTTATAATGATTAAGTTAATCTTGGTTTTGGTTTAGCAGTGAAATGATATCAAAACACACCTGTTTGACCTCAATTTTACTGAAACTCTGCTGTTACAGTCCGAATACCATGACCAGACTAGCAGTGAGTCAGCTCTACTTGGTTCCTTCTTAGGACGAGTCAGCTCCAGGAACTCTTCTTCCGTTTGCTGGGCCCCAGGGAGACACAGATCCATGCCTTCTGCTCATTGGGCAGGTGTAGCTTGGAATGAATGTTGGTTATTATTTGCTCTGCTTTGTGGATTGGATTGCAAGTTGTTATTTTCTTTTCACACCTTTTTAAAAACAGTTTCCTGGAATTGTGTTACTTAGTTATTCTGCTTCTAATGATAGATTTTATATCTTCAAAAATCTCCAAAGTTGTTACAATGAAATTTGCAAAAACTTTAAGTTTTACAGCTTAATCTTGGGGCGTGCATAGTTTTAATATTTAGTTGTGTGACACAAGTGCAATTTTGAAAGTAAGCTATATTTATCTCACCATATGGTGTGTGATGCCTTCAATCTCCTCCAGCTAGTCACTAACTGACTATAAAAGACCATGATGCAAGACAGTTTTGCCTGGGTATATTCCTTATTGATTGGGTTTTCATTTCATTTCATTTAAAAATGCCACTTGAATCTTCTTAACTCCTCTTCATTAAGGTGTGCCCTATTTGAAATGCAGGTTAGGAATACTTTTTATTGTTGACTGTTGATTGGGATCTCATTCACTCACTGTTCCTTTCAAGGAATACATTTCCAGCAGATTAAGTCAAATAAGAGCAGGCCCAACCTAAGTGACACAAAGGACAGACAGTGAAGCAGTAAGCTTGATTAGCACCTACTGAGTCAGATACTGCTCAATAAACCAGGGGAAAGAAGCCAGGGATGGTTCTAGGTGTGGAGAATAGACAAGATGTTCCCTTCTTTTAAAGTACAACTCCAAGTACACTTCCTCCACAAAAACTTCCCTGATTCCTTCTCTCCCTCCTTTTTTTAAACTTAGGCTGAAAGTAACTTCTTCTTCTGTAAATATCCATAGCCCAAAAGATAATAATTATAATAACGATAACCATTTGAGTGCTTACTATGCACAGATTAATTATCTTATTCAACCAAAAGTTTTAATTCAATTTATTTTTAATTACTGCAAGTCTCATAGCACATGTCTGGCATATAGATGACACAATAAATGATTGTTGAAAAAATCATAAAGAAATAATGAATGATGTGGAACAGTGAAATACTTCCTTTCCATGCAACCTTACTATTTCCAGTTTAATCTGATTTCTATTTCAAACATACAACTTGGTTTTCTCTCTCCTTTATCCCTACATTTTGTTCTCTTCTATGATATTCTAGAATTAGCATCTCTTTTTTATTCTTATATTTCATTCCTAAAAAGTGTAGAGTTTTGAGGCTAAATTGTGACTTCTACAGAGGTATTGAAATGTCCCATCTCTCTAATCCAATTGAAATGAACAAACTCAGGAATGTAGCCAACCAGAATATGATCAGGGCTTTCTCTACAACACACCTCTGCCTATCTCATGGATGTCTTCATTGAGCTTTCAGTACATGAGGAACTCGAAAGGAGCGCCAGAGTATTGGAGCTTGTGTTGTCTGGACATAGAGGAACATTATTCATACACATCTAACTCAAACCCCAGTGGAGCATCCAAGTATAGGAGAGAGACAGGGGGCAAACCTTCCTGGGCAGAAGAAAATTCAAGAGGAAGGTTATATTTACCCTGTAGTATCAAACTGCTGATGTCCTTAGGAAAACATTTTTAAGTTATGCTTCTTGGGCAATAAAATTAGGAATAACTATCCCAAGGTTGAAAAGGGGCTCCAAGTAATATGATGCCTGTGATCATCAGCAGTAGAAGAGTGGAGAAGATGCCAACACAAGAGGGAGCGAGGCAAAGCATCTTTAATTACACCTGTTAGATTAAAAAGAATCATCATTTTCACCAGAAAAGGAAGCTCCCTTTATTTCAGGGTAAAATCAATACCAGGTTTCCCCCAAAATAAGACCTAACTGGAAAATTAGCCCTAGCATGATTTTTCAGTATGCTCGTAATATAAGCCCTACCCCAAATATAAGCCCCAGTTAAGATCGTCAGCCAGATGTGACTGTTTGAATAAATGTAGATTTTTGAACATGAATAAATGAATAAATGTAGACTGTTGGAGCAAAAATTAATATAAGACCCGGTCTTATTTTCAGGGAAACATGGTAAGGTTGATATAATGAATAGTATCGTGTTTGGTCCACCATCAGCTAACATGCTTTCTTCTCAAGAATACATCCAAAATGTACAAAACCCAGGTTGGCAAAATGCGGAATTTTTGTAGCCTACATGTCACTTCTCAGAAGAAAGAGAATTAACAGCAAACCATAACATACAAATCAAACATCGTGGACATTTGTAAATCAAACACAATATTTAAATAAGTGCTTAGTCAAAAGATAAATCAGACCTAGAAATAGAAAAAACTACAAAATACTGCAAAATACAAAAATAAAAGCTAAATAAAATAAAAAAGGCCTGGGTTCTAGCCAAACTTTTTTGGGGTACAAATTCACAGCCTTGTTACATAGATATTTTACTGATAAAGAGAAATAATGAAAATAAATTAAAAATTATTCAATCTAAAAAGTTAGCAGAAGGGTAAGAGGATGCAAGAAGCAGAACAGGTAGATCAATAAATATAGAGACAAAATTAAGAAATTTATAAAAAGAAAATGGTAAAATTTAAATAAAAATATCCAGACCAATTTATGAAGACAAATAAGAATATATCCAATTAACTAGTTTAATAAAGAAAAAAGAAGGAAAGAAAACTACAACTTCATAAAATATGAAGATCTAACTATGTATACAAATATAAAAAGAAGATAATTCTAAGTATGAATTTACACTAATAAAATGAATTACATTTTAGAAAAAAACAGCACCTTAGGAAAAGCAATTGTCATAACTCAAGAAGGAATTGTGGATCAGGGCAAACTAAATAACTACAGAATCTCAGTGTTGTCTACTCAATTGCCTGCTGGGTGTCTCAAAGACATCTCAGACCAAACTTGGTCAAACTGAATGGCCAACTTTTCTCCCAGGAAAATTGGTCTATCCACAGGCTTTCCCAACTCAGAAAATTAAACAATTCTCCAATTTTCTCGGGCTAAAAACCTTGAAGTTGTCATTAACAATTATTTTACTCACATTCAGCAAACTCTGTTGTCACTGCCTTTGCATGGTATCCAGAATCTGACCTCTACCCACTATCTCCACACTACAGCGCTGGCCCCCTCTCACCAGCTGGACGACTGTAACAGTCTTCTTCCTGGTCTTCCTACCTTGGCTCTCGATTCCCTTAAAACTTAAGTCAATCAGATTACTGTTTACCACTCTGCTATGCTGCCCACCTTGTTCAGGGTGAAAGTCAAAGCCATTACCATCACCTCCAGACCCTTGTGTGATCTGTCTCCCAGTTCCCTTTCTGACCTCCAGCTCCCCTCACTCTCCCTACCACCCCCACACCCGTGATTTGCATCTGCTGCCCCATTGCCTGTGGACATGGGCATGGGTAAAACCTTTTGCAGGCTAATTTGAAAATCTGTGTCAAAAA
The DNA here is from genome assembly GCF_001890085.2 of Hipposideros armiger. Lineage (NCBI taxonomy): Eukaryota > Metazoa > Chordata > Mammalia > Chiroptera > Hipposideridae > Hipposideros > Hipposideros armiger. The sequence goes on from NW_017731984.1 coordinate 261,610, forward strand.
CCTTTTAAAATGTACATACTCTTTATTCCAGCATTTTTTTTCTGAATTTATTACATAATCTCAAGTGTGCACAAATAATATTTGCAAGAATACTCATTATTAATGCTATTTTAATATGAAAAATGAAAAGGCATACCCTTAAACATCTAGTAAAAGTAATAAGTGAATACTTTAATAAATTATGTATGCATTAAAAGGAATAATTAAAATTGATGGTAGAAATGCTTATTTTATATTAATGAGAGATTTTTACTACATATTTTTATGACCATGTTAAAATACAATATATACACTATAACCTGAATTTTAAATACACACTATTATATTATAGTCATCTGATATAAATATTGCATAGACATTAACAAAACAGAGTGTTAAAGATATACATCTTTTCATAATTGGATTAGGCATGGATTTAAACATCTTATTTGATATTCTCTTCTAGATTCCAAAAAAATTTAAATAAAATTATTGATTTTAATCAGAAAGTCATAATGAGATTAGAAAGAATTGAAGAGACTTTATATGAGAGACTCTTTAAAAGCCTATGGAAGATACATTGATATATTACAACCGTTATTGATAACAGTAACCATTTATTGAGAGTTTTTATTATATGCAACAACCACTTCCATAGTCTTTGGTGGTATTTTGAAGCAAACAACAATTGTATTGCTTTGTTCCTTTCACCAGATGAGGATACTGAGGGAAGTGATAGCCTAGTGCATTATACCCATTTTACCCTGATTACACAGCAATTCTGAGTCTACACCCTTCACATGCATGTGTGTATATGGGGGTGCCAAAAAAATGTATACACATGACTTGTATTCATCTTTTGTTATCAGTATATATTGAATATTACAATTTTAATACAGTTTTCTCCTTTCTTAAAATGTGTACACGTTTTTTTGGCACCCTCTGTATGTGTACCTGTAGCTTCACAAATAAAGTGTAAACACTTTCACAAGAGGGTAGGTGTCCTAACTGCCTAGTACCTGCCTGCTCGGTGTGATGTCAGCACCAACTGTGCTGGCCTCCCCTGGGAGCGGGTGGAAATGTAGCAGTCCCTCCCCACTCCCATTCATTTGGAGTCCGAACCTGCCTTGGATAAGGTCCCAGGTGGTCTGGAGGCACATTACAGTTTGAGAAGCTCTGGTCCAAACACTTTCTTAAAACATCAAATAAAGACAAACCTTTCCTTTTCCCTCAGTTTTTTGCATAAACTGATTGACTCATTATCCTTAGGAATACCAGCATTCTTTTATTTTACAATTACTTCTATAAAGTCTCGCTCTATAGTGTCTCCTACACAGCATCTGGCTTAAAGGAATCTGAGGTAAAGCAAATGAACTGTGTTTCTCACGGTGCTAGAGAGACATGATTTATTTTTTCCGTTTGCTGCTGTTGCCATCTGTGAGTTCACCTTGGTTTCGGCTTCTTTTTCAGCTCCCATTACTTGTGTGGGCTTTTGTCCCTGTGAGGTGCACATGGAGAGGGTCTCTGCTCCCTGCACTCTGGAGAGGGCTCAGTGTCACCAGCGCCTACACTACAGCTGCTGTCCAGGAAGCAGATGATTCCTTAGAGGCTGCTAGGCAGTCTTCCTTCTTATATTACACCAGCAGCACTTGGAACAGTTTCTCACTGTGGAAAGGACCAGGTTCTCGGAATGGAGGGATTCCCGAATGCTGCCTTACCACGTTTTTTTCTGGAACCAGGGCTAAAAGGGCCCAGCTCCTCAGAAAAATTATCTGATACAAAACAATTCACATAGTAAGACTCCCACAGAAACTTAACATTTACATTGTGGTTCACAGATACTAATCTCATCTACAACCTCATGAAGTAGGTATTGTTGTTATATTTCCTAAATGAACTAATTGTGCCTTAGAGATTTTAGTAACTGTCCCAAGAGTCACTTTAGTGAAGAATGGAGTTCCATGTCCCGTATTGAGATCTCTGTCTTAGGTCCCGATCTCAGGACTGGGAAATTAAAGGTAGCAGAAGGTGACTAGGCCCCTAAAGGACAGAGTAATATTGGGCCCTGCTGCATTTTGGTCACATCAGATTCCTACTTTTCTCCTTTATCTAAAACTGCAGCCCTTAGGACCTATCCAAACCTAAGGCAGCTTGTCTTTAGTCACAAATGGTTACCCTATAAAAGGGATGTCTCTCTTTATTTTTAAGAATGGAAGCATCAGTTATCTAATATTTTATTAATATTTAGAGATTTTTCATTTATTTTCATCACTGAATTGAGCCTGTGTTTTCTTTTTTTTTGAACCACCTTCTTTAAGATTTAGAATCTAATTCTGCTCTCTCTCTCTCTCTCTCTCTCTCTCTCTCTCTCTCTCTCTCTCTNTCTCTCTCTCTCTCTCTCTCTCTCTCTCTCTCTCTCTCTCCTTCTTCTTGCTCATATTGGAAAAAAAAAAAGAATGGCAGTATCTCCTTCAATCCTCACTTTGTCCTTCAGATTTCCTGTATCCTGTTGTAGTTTCATATCTTTAATTCAGCAATCTTTCTTGGGTCCCCTAGTATGTCAGACCACACAATTTGGTTTGATACCGTACACTTGTCCAGAGCTACCCTCCAGGGCCATGGGTGCGACCAATTTGCTCCTTCACATCTTACAGGAAGCACTCAGACAGCTCCACCTCACACACCTGCAGCTCAACCACAATCATCTTTGGGCATCTGTTTTCAAATAATGGGTTTTGTCTTGTTCTCGGTCTGATCTCCTGTCACAGTGATCTGTTTATTACCAAGGATAGAATCTAGCCTCTCATTTGCCTCTTGTTTCATCTTCTCTTTTCTCAGAGCTTGAAATCAAGGTTTGTGTCTTGGATCCTGACACTGGCTAGCAGTGATGGCTGCCCACTTGTCAAGCATCCCTCTCTCTCTGCCTGCCTTTGTGCTGTGCTTTCCTTCTGGGACACCTCAGTCACTTTGTCTGGGTCCCTGATACCAAGGGCTCACCTGTACTATGATTTATGGATGATGGTCATTTGGGTGCTGTGTTCACCTTGAAGGTATCTACCCTTGTTTTCCTCACCCAACACCCTTATCCCCCACCCTCCATGTTGTCAGCTTAGCAAGAGTCTAAATCTAGGTCTCACTCTCTGACTGCCTGTAGTTGTTTATGCCCTGACTGACTAGCTTCCTTGATAAGACAGACGATAAGGAGAGAGAAAAATGAGTATGAAACTAGCTCAACAACAAACTGCAAACTTCACAATGTTTCCTTTCTGTTCAGTTTCGTGTTGTGATGAATAGTAATTTATGATAAGGGCTGAGTTACCCTAAGACACCATTACCTGCCCTGCCCTTTTCAATCCTTGACAGAAGATGAATATCTAGAAACACATCTAGTGCCTCTCTTCCCACTTTCTTTTCAATATTTTCTCACCATTTCTATGACACGGTGACCTAAGAGGTGGTAATAAGAGGCATTCCTGTTACTCTGAGGGTGAAAAAAAGATTGAGATTTATTGATTTTTTTTATACTGTCACTGACTCTACAAAAATAGCCTTTTCAATGTGATCAACTTCTTATCCAGAAGACAATAACACATATTAGGAAACTTTCCTTCTTCTTTCTCTCCCTCTTCCTTTATTCTTTTCTTTCTCCTTCTCTGTCTTCATTCCCTCCTCCTTCTTTTTTTTTTAAGATTTTTTATTGGTGAATTGGGGGAGGAGAACAGCGCTGGGGAATTGGGGGAAGGAGAACAGACAAGTTTCTGTCCTTTTGTTCTTCAGTCTAGTTGTGGAGGACGTCGCTTCCCTGGCCCAAGTTGGCACCATCATTGCGCTCTTCCCGGGCAGATCGCTGGCTCTGGACAGCCGCTCACATTGGCTGCTGGCTACACACGGTAGCCCATGACAACCACTGCCACAGGGGCTGCAGCCTACACTGTTGCCAGCGACTCACAGTAGCCCAGCTCCAGGTTGAGCTGTTGTTCAGCATCTTAGCTGTGGAGGGCAGTGTCACTGGACCTCATGTGTGGGATCCAAACTTGGGCCCTCTGGCATCCCAAGCCAGGTCTTAACCGTCGTGCCACTCGGCCGGCACCTCCTCCTCCTCCTTCTTTTTCTCTTTCCCATTCTTTCTCTCTCTCTCAATAATGCAATTGATGGGAATAAAACGTAAATTTAGTATACCAGAAACTTCAGACTAACTCTCAAACATGGGAGGGTATTTCATAAACCCATGACCATCTTTTCACAAATACAACAAAAATCTAATGTAAGCCTTTTATGATTTTTCTAAATAGGTCAGCTTTGGAGAAATCGGTAAAGAAATCGCCTATTGGGAGTACTAGTTATAACACATGAGTTCATATGGGCATCTCAGTTTCTTCAGTTGAGTGGATGCTCTATCCCCTCAATCCTACTCTCAACTACCCACTACATTTTCATCAGCAGCAGTGGCACATACATCGCCCTTCAGCACTTACCAGGAAGTCCATGCCTTAGTTCTTTCAAAGGCTTCTTGCATTATCACGATGCTGTTCTAAGTTAGTAGTCATTCATAAATGACTGTTCACTGTGTCTGAATAAAAAATGTATGAAACCCTATGCAGGAATACTTGTTCCTCTAAAAGGTGCCTGACCTGAGTATTGAATTTACAGGCATCATTTAAATTCAGTTGGAATGGGAAACTATGGCTTGTGATATGCTTATCATCCCTGAGATCTTCCCAGAGTCTGAGATCTAGGACTCTGAATACAACTACAGTAAGCCCTCACCATCATCAATAGGTTCTGTGACTTTAAGCAAAACGATATGTAACAAGACCAATTTTACCATAGGCTGATTGATAAAGATAAGAGTTAAGTTCCTATGGCTTCTCATCATGTTATAAAAAAATGACATTGAATGAAACATTATTTGAGGGCCTACTGTACTCCATACCTTCCTTTAGTTTAATTTTGGCCTTTGTTTTCTGTTACACCAAGAAAGGTGAATGTTATGTGATCCATACATCTACCCCATAGCTGCAAATCCTAAGTGAAGAGATGAGCAAGGTAAGACAGAGTGACATATTCTTTAGAAACCTGCTGTGTATTATAAGCCACCTTCACAGTTAAAACGTGTATGAATGCCAAATTCGCAACCAAGGCTTTCCATAATTGCTTGAGTGTGGGGAATGACAACCTTTTGTTTTAGAAGATATGGTGGCATCTTACAGTAGCAAGAGAATGCTCTAAGATTTACTAAGTGGGATAGAAAACTGCCATTCTGGGTCTGTTTTACAAGACTTTAATTTTTCATGTATATAGTTACATATTTATTTGTGTATTTTTATTTCCATATAACGGGTTGAGAATTTATGTGGTAAATGAAGATCAGTTTGGAGCTGATTTCATTATGTATGACCATGGACTAGTAGCCTAGCCCTTTTTGGACTTGGTATCTTTATTTTTAAAGTGAAAACCTAGAGCTTTTCTCTTTGTATTGTTTTGGGAGAAAATTTTTGATTATGAGAGATTGTAAAAACCAAAAAATGTTATGCAGCTTTCTCTCTTTCTTCTTCTCTCTCTAATTTTTATTGTTATTAATTTTGAGAGCAGATCATCATCTGAAAAACACATAGTATCTAGTATGATGTTCAGTGCCTGATACATTATGCAAACTGAACATACATATTTGAATATATGCTGAATGAAGATTTGGAATCTAGACCAAGGGTGAGATGCTATATGTTAATTTTAAGTATAGTAATAGTATTTATCAAGCAGCTACTATTTATTTGACAGAGTTATGTACTTTACATTATTTTTCATGCCAACAAAAACCTTGCAAGGATTATATCCCTAATTTATGAATGAGGGAATTTGAGCTTCAGTTTGGAAATTTTTGTTTAGTCAGCAAATGTCCAAGCCAGAATTTGAATTCAAGGAGGACTAGCTCAGCAGCTACTCCAGTTCCTATTTCTCCCATAGGTACTCCATTCTAACTGTCTTAGGATGGTAATATTTTTTTTTTCATTTTTTTTAAAGTTTTTTATTGGGGTATTGGGGGGAAGGGAACAGTGCTGGGGAATTGGGGGAAGGGGAACAGACAAGTTGATGTCATTTTGTTCTTCAGTCTAGTTGTGGAGGACGTTGCTTCACTGGCCCAAGTTGGCACCATCATTGCGCTCTTCCTGGGCGAGGCAGATCAGTCGCCGGCTTCTGGACGGCCGCTCACTGCGGCTGCTGGCTGCTCACGCTGGCTGCTGGCTACACACGGTAGCCCATGGCAACCCACTGCCACAGGGGCTGCAGCCTATGCCACGCCAGCCCAGCTCCAGGTTGAGCTGTTGTTCAGCATCTTAGCTGTAGAGGGCAGTGTCACTGGCCCTCATATGTGGGATCCGAACTGGGGCCCTCTGGCATCCCAAGCCAGTTCTTAACCATCATGCCACTCAGCCGGCCCACTTAGGAAGGTAATATTGGAAAGCATTGGTGTTGTGACTACTTGGAGAATGTTTTCAGAATTTTCTTTAATCATCTGATTAATTTTGGCAGCAGACATATATATGCATCTGGGAATAAAATTACTTTGATCAACCAAATTCCAATTACCTTGATCATATTTTTACTAATTTAGACTACATTGAACACATACTATTAAAAAAGATTATACCAAATCTACTCAATGATGTTTTGATCATAGTTTATAAACCCCATAATCAATTAAAATAGCAGATATTTATACTGAAATTTACCCTAGTCTATTGGGAGATGATTTATTCACCTTATCCACTGTCCTTTTCCTGAGTAATTAAGGTCTTGCTTTGAAACTCAGCTATTCACTGCTGGGCTTCAGAATTCTTCTGTCTAGTGACAAATGTCAGATAGGGCCACCATAACTCTGTTCATGCTAGTCAAAGGCACATTCCTCATCCAAGGCGAAGCCAATGTCAGGACAAATTCCAATAAGAAGCTCTGGCTGTCAGAAGAGGGGGTAGGTAGAGCTTGGCATCTTTCACTTGGAGCTCTCTTTGGGCAGGTTCCTGATTGGACTCCATGTAAACCACTGGACAGGAGGAGAGACTAAGGATTAAATGGAGAGAGCTGTTTCATAAAGAACTCTTGGGATACTAAGACCAAAGTTGCCCAAAGAACAGTGGATGCTTTAAAGGGCAAGAGGTATCCTTCCCCTTTGGCACACATCTACACTTCTACAATCACATCTATATCCCCAGGACACTGTGGTACCATGAGGCCCTGTGAGATATGGCAACTGAGTCTGGATAACCAGCCCCAAGCTAATATGGCATCCTCAGAAGTGCTCAGAGTGGCAAAGTCTGAGAAAATCAGCAAAAATCATAGGCCAGGAGAGGTAGCGTCTAGGAGAGGAGACATGGGCACAGAGGAGAAGTAAAGAAACCACAAATGCTGGGGCAATGAATCAGGCAGCTGATCAGAATTCCTTGAGATCACTGGGGTGATGCCCACCGATATTCCCTAGTAAGGTTTAGTGGACATTTTAGGGCTTCCTCTGGGAACTTGATTTTCATTAGCATATCATGTTACATTGAATCTTAGGTTACATTAAATAACTCTTACAATATTTTCATTCGAAAGTTAACAATATTATGGCTTTTGACATTTGGGGGCAACTTTTTCTTTGGCTCTGGTTTTTAAATGCAGGCAGTGTTTCCTAACATGCCCTAGGGCCATGAATGCATGTGCAGTATATGTTGTAGCCCAAGTCTCATTTCCAGTGTAGAATTTATGACGTTGTTTCATCTGAAATACAATTTTAGAAAATACTAAATTTTAGCAGTTAAAAATGAGCTGGGGGCTGGAAATTGGTTTTGCAGCACAACACACCACATTCCATTCAGCTCTTCTGTCCTGCTTGAGTAGGGAGGCATTGGACTATATAAGCAGGGTCCTGGGACCAGGGCTGGATATATTTCATGCCCATGAATGTGAGGGTTCATGTGGATGAGATTATACATCAATACTGAGAAGAATCATTTGTAACTGGTTATGAAATTCAAATGGGACACAGGAACCATGGCGAGCCATGACGTGTGACCTATGGATGTGGTCAGAGCAAGAGAAACCTGGCAGAATTCTCAGGAGTTTATGTATTGATGGCAAAACATTAGTCATCTGTAGGTTTGGTTTAGTGAAATAAGCCAATAGGAAACATCTAGCAATATATTATGGAAAGTTAAACAGCATTACTCAAAAAATGCGATTCCAGTTCAACATGTGTTTGACTCTCCCTTTCCCTGTGAAAAATTCCATCCTTCATGTATCTTCTATATCTGCAAAAAAACTCATGGGCTATTAACTGATTATTAACTGATTCACACATACGTTCCTGAAGCAAAGTGACTTGGAAAGAAAAACCTCTAAGCCAAACTTCTCTGTCAGATATGCTAAAGTATTTTCTGCACAAATAAACTACGATGTGTCCAAACAATTTCCTCCATGCAGTTTGAAGGTGCTCTAAAATAGGAAAGGTAGTGATTTCCAGCCAGATGGATGTATAGTAATAGTAATTGCCTCACAGAGATTAAACTCACCAGAGCTGCAGGGAGCTTCCTAAGAGGGTGAGTAATCCTTACTGTCACTCAATGACAAGATAAAGAGTAGCTGGAAGCAAGAATGGCTCAGAATCCATTACCACCCTCCAAAATCTCAGTTCTTCCTACATCTCCCCTATTTCATTATAGTATTAGCGTCCATGGTCTCCAACTCCAAACCCTGTAGTCATTCTTATCTGTTTATCTTCTGGGTCTCCAATCTATGTCTACCATGTAGAAAGCTGTGGAATTTTAAATCATTTCGGGAGATGAGTGTTAAGGCATTGATGAGCCAGAAAGAAAACAAAAAATAACATATATCATATAATAAGAGCTGACATAATTGCTGGGACTGGAAGGTCTTATTCACCTTAGTTACAGACTTCGACATTAAAAAGTTTTAAACTTGAACATCTCAATAACATCTGTCCAATTGCATTCAGGTTTTTGTCCTCTTTCTTTCTTTCTTTCTTTCTTTCTTTCTTTCTTTCTTTCTTTCTTTCTTTCTTTCTTTCTTTCTTTCTTATTTCTTAATTGAAGTTTATAGGGATGACAATTGTTAATAAAATTACATAGCTTTCAGGAGTACAATTCTGTAATACATCATCTATATATCACATTGTGTGCTCATGACTCAGTTCTTCCATCACCATATATTTGACCCCCTTTACACTCTTCTACCATCCCCCCACCCCCATTACCCTCTGACAACCACTAAACTGTTGTCTGTGTCTAGGAGTTTTTGTTTCTTTGTTTGTTTGTCTTGTTCCTTTGTTGTTTTCAGTTTTATATCCTACATATCAGTGAAGTCATATGGTTCTCAACATTTTCTGTCTGACTTATTTTGCTTAGCCTGTTTCAATCTTCATCATTTATCATCATTTCTCAGTGCTGCCAGATCCTTAAAAAGCCAAATCTAAGTTATAGCATTCTTTAAAAAAAAAAAATTGACCCCCAGTCACTTCCACACAATGTATGGCTTCTTAGCATCAACCTTGGTCATCATCTTAGTTTCCAGGCTTGGAGCTTCGTATATAGTTTTTAAAATGAGTAATGGATTTTCATACTTGACTGTGTTTAAGCATGCTGTTTCAACTTCATGAAGTGTTCTATGTTTCCCAATCACCCCTACACACCTACCACCTTTATATCCTCTACCTTTCCCCACCTTCTCCTAGTTCACCTTGAAATATTCTTAACATTAGAGTCAACTCCTGACTTAAGTCTTTCCTAATTTCTTCATGAAGAGCTAAGCACTTCCATATTTCTGGTCTGATGATTTTATTTAATTTGGCCATCACCATATGTCGTTCATTGTACTATGATTAGTTCTTTGTATATCCACCTACTCTGCTGGATTGTGAATTTGTGGAGTTGAGACCTGCTCATGCCTTTATCCCCAACAACTAGCAAACTGTTTGGAAGTTGGTGCTCAATACATACTAAAAAACATTAAAAATGAAGATTAAATTATTAATTAGCTTTTAAGGCATTAACCCATAAATGGTGGTGCATGTATATTTCATGTGGATTCCAAACCCTAAGTAGTGACATTCTGATAAATTTTTCTTGTTATCGCTGCCACCAGTCCCGAGAGTTCTGAGGACTGGTTTAAGTATGGAGGGTTTTTCAAAAAGAAGAGAGGATGGTAAAACAATGGCAATCACCAGACAAACTATTCTTTCTTTAAGTTCTCATATTTAGGATTTTAGAGGGAAAAATAAAATGCATACAAGAAAACCTAAATTTCTGTGATTGCTTTCTTATTGATATCCTTGGATAAAGTCAGTCCTACTTACAGAGGTGCACTGTCTATTATATGACTGGTATTGACTAGCCATATGTGGCTATTTAAGTTTCAACTTAATTAATTAAAATTATATAAAACTAAAAAATTAATTTCTTGGAAGCACTAGCCACATTTCAAATGCTTAATAGCTACATGTGGTTAGTGGTCACCATATTAAACAGTACAGACATAGGACATTTCTATTCATCATCACAGAAAATTCTACTGGACAATGATCTGTAAAAGCCATCTTTTTAATTGAAGCATGTTTATGTCACTCTCATGCCTAAATCCTTTAGTGGGTCGAGATTATGACCGATATCCAGTTCAGAACTTTACTGTACATCCTTGCTCTTCATGAACTTCTTTCCTGATGATCTTTCCAGCTTCATGGCTTTTTACGGTCAGTCCCACAATCATTCTTTGTGCTAGAGGAAACGGTGTTCTTGCAGGTTGATAAATTACAGAGCTCTGATCACCTACATATAACTTTTGTCTGGAATTCCTGTGTATGTACCCAATTCTCATGACTTTTCCAGGCATGACAACATGAAAACTTTGTTGACTCTCTCCATTGGTAATACCCTCATCTGTGTTCCCACAATCCCATCTGCTTATCTCTCATCACCAAACATCCTAGGTTTTCAGGTACAATTTTCCCTATATAAGAAAATGAAGTGAAAACCAGAGCATCTATTTTTGAGTTAGTTACTTAAATGATTTAGTTACCCACATTATTTAATTTCCTGACTTTAGCAAACTTCTGCCTTGCCCATACAAAGATTATGGTTACATACTCACAGATGCTTTTTTGAACACAAATAATAACACAAGAAGCTAAAGAAATGTATCACAAGATGCAATATTCAGAGAAATAATTGGAGAATGTATTATTCTGTCAACATTTAGCCATTATAATCAACTTTAATCATCAAAGCTGCCTTGGAGTCTTTAGTATTTTAACATTAATTTCAAACTAATTTATTCTATTATTACATTGACTTTCATACTAATGTAAATGAACTTAATAAGATGAAACTCAAATGTAACATTAAAACAAAAACATAATAGAAATTGTAACCCAAATGAACACACTCCAAAGCAAAGAGGATTTTTTGGCTGGCTTTTGTAAAGTTTTCATTTCCTTTAATCCATATTACAGATTTGTTCTCACATCACAAAAAGGGGAGATAAAAATTCTAATGAAATCGTTTTGCATTTAAATAACTTGTGTTCTGTGTTTATTTGCATTGGAAATTGTTTTGAAAACATGGGCACTCTAGGGTTAAAAGTACAACTATGAACTTGAGTTGCTCACAGACATATCCTACACAGCCTTCACTCCACAGAGATTTTTCTGACTCTTCATCCTTATTGTTCAATTAAAAAGAAAGTGATTTTTGTTTAATTTTAATTTTTAGAAATTATAAGTAGTACTCAATTAGTCTTTGTCATTAAGTCTAATCTGCATTGATTATCTGAGAAATAATAACAAAATTAGATGTGTCTGTTTAACTCTTGAATACTGGAAATACTTGTTGGTGTTGATGTTACTTCATTCTAATTAAAAATGCTGAGACTAGAAAACTACACCTTGAATCCAAACATACGCAGTGTACACATCTCATGTTGATTAGTCTTTGGGACTTCTTCAGCATCTGTTGTTCTTCACCATAAGAATTTCTAACAATTAGTTCATATTTATTGTAGTATAAGAATGTTAAATGAATACACTATGTTTTGATACTTTAAAATATATAAAAATATTATTATTGATACTAAATAAACCTGAGATAATATAATGCATTATGTCTCAAGTTAGGCTAATGGAACTACATTGTATGTCTTTAATAATCAAATAACCAAACTAAAAGAAAAGTGAATGATCTAAAACACAATATGACAAAAGCATCTTTTATCCCTTTTACTATTTGTGGCCTCTACCTCCTGGTAATGTTAATTCTGGCCTCCTCATCTTATTATTACATTCTACATACACACACCTACACACCTACACCTGTACAACTACCATGCCCCAGGACACTGAGTGGTTTTGTAGGTCCCATGTGACATACACACACACACATAATTTGTTCTCGTCCTAACACCTTTGATTCCATGACAGGACCCAATGTCTTCTGTGTTGATAATGCTGATATCCACAAAATCATCTTTTATCCTTGTTATATTCCTTCTTCCATGGTGTACACATGTGTCTTTCCTCCTAGCTCCAAAAGAGTCACTACTTTCCTTTATATATCCTCAATTACATTTTTTTTAAGTCAGGAATTCCAAGGATTGCAATAATCTGTACATATGTATATAACATCTAGATAACCCAAAACAGAGCTTTAAAAGCGCAACATATCTGCAGTTGGTATTTGCTGTAATGTGGGGTTTCTGGGCTGCCATTACTTGAATAATCTGTTTTGCCCCCCTCGGTGGACAAAGGCCATTGACACAGCAGATAAGAATCTCCACTACCACAATTGCTCCTGACTACAGTTTCTCCAACAATAAATTAGCTATTTCACAAGTCCCACTTAGCTCTTACAGTTAGACATTTCTTACGTATGTTGTATTAAACTACTTTTTTTTTTAAAGAAATAGAACTCTTGTTTTGAGATTGGATTTTGTTGTGGACACTACATCTATATTAAGCATCACTCTTTCAGTCTGTGGCTATTTCTCCTATATGGATCATGGGTCACCTTGCACTAAATGTCTTTAGAATAGTTTGCTAAAGTAGAGTGCAGAGAGTTGAAAATTTTTATCTCTGAAATCAGACTGCTGGATTTGAGTCCTAACTCCACCTCTTCCTAACCATGAGAATGATCTCTAAGTTTTGTGGGTTTTTCTCAGTTTCCACCCATAATGTAGAGGTTATAATAATACCTTCCACATAAATTTGTGAGGATTAAATGAAATCATTCAGAAAAATACTTAACAGAGTACCTGAGAGAGTTAGCTTTCTGTAAATATTCCTTATAATAATTTTTAGGAAGTGTAAATGAGATTTCTAAATTCAAAGCCTATCTACTATCACTGATTGCATAAGTTGAATTTTGCAAATGTAATTAAGTATTTATGTTCATTTGAATCAAACATGTTATTAATCTTTGCATTTCCATTACCTGCATAGTGCCTTGGACTGTACATAATAAGCATGGGACAGTTTTTCTTATCTGAAATTTAGAGAGATGAACATTTGATGGATGAATAAAAACATTATATAAGCAGCTAGTTGAAATTATAATACAAATGGGTAAAACTCTAATTGTATTAAAATATTTTATTTATTAATTCATATAAAATTAACTATTCTTTTTAAATATTTATTATACTACAATGGAATAAAATGTAGTTAGGCTGAAATCTCTGGGCAACATTGGTCAGACAAGGTCTCCTCTATCCAGACCCTTTGGCCTAAAAGGGCTTCTATTAGAATTCTCAATTAGCATACTTGAAATATTTGAGGAACAAAAGAAATGGAGGGTGGCTCTAACAAAATCAGCACAAAGGAGAATAGAGAAGATGGCCAGAGGTGATGCAGAGGGCTTTGTGGCCCACTGTAATTTTATTCTAAGTAAGATGGGTATTCATTGAGGATTTTGAATAGAAGAGTGATATCATATGACCTACAATTTTAAATTTTTTCTGCTGCCCTTTTGAGACTAGAACTTGGGACATGAAGGGGCTAAGGCAGAGAGAGGGAGACAGAAAGGCAGAAAGATATTGGAATTGTCTAGGTGAGAGATGTTGGTAACTTGTCCAGAGTAGAAAACAGTGAAACTAGTGTGAGATCACTAATAAGCATATATATTTTAAATGTAGAGCTTACAGTATTTCCTTTCAGATGTGACATGGAAGGTGAGAAAAAGAGAGCAGTTAAGAAAGATGTCAAGATTTCTGCTGGGATGGGGAGGCTTCAGAAGGAGTTGTTGGGGAAACATAGTTTAATTTGGAAGTGTTGGAGATGCACAAGTGGAAATGTCTAACAGACATTTGTATATGTAAGTTGGTAGTTAAGGAGTGAGATCTAATCTGGAAATATAATAAAGGGAATTATTGACTCATAGATGGGTTTTAAGTCATAAGATTGTCCAAGATCACCAAGGGAATATCATTGTTAGATAAATGAAGAGGAGAAGGGATTGATCAAGAAGCATCCTGAATCATGAGTTAAGGGAAACAGAGGAGCCTAGTAAAATAAAATAAAAAGCGATCAGTGAATTAGAAAAAAACAAAAAGTGTGTAGTTTCTGAGAAGCCATGTGGAAAAAGTATATTAAGGAGAAGAAAAGAATGAACCAAGTCAAAACTGATGAAGAATAAAGTAAATTAAGAACTGAGAATTGAGCATTAGATTTAATAATGTAGTTGTCACCTGATGACTTGACAAAATAGTTCTGTGGTGTGTGGGGAGGGGAATGACAAAAGCATGATCAGAACAGTTGTAACAAAAAATGAGAGGAGAGAAATTTCAAACAAAGAGCACAGAAAACATTCAATATGTTTCCCGTAGGGGAAGCAAAGACATGGAGTGACAGCTGATAAGTCAAGAAAGGGGTTTTGCAGGGTTTTTTTTCCATTGAAGTGGAGAAAATACCAGATTGTTTTTTTCCTGATGGGAATGACCAAACAGAACAAAGAAGAACTGATGATGTAAGAGACAAAAAAAGGGAAGTGCTAGAATGATGCCCTGAGTATGTAAGAGAGAGGATGGACCCTAATACAAAAATTGAAGAATTGACTTTATAAAGGAACCTGGATAGTTAATTTGTGACAAAAAAAAGAAAGAAAATGCAGAGTATGTGGCTATAGATGCTAGTAAGTAGGTAGGTATGGGGATGGGAGTCTATGGAAAGCTCAATATTCTCAGTGAATTAGGTAACAAAGTTATCTATCAATTGGGAATGAGAATGTGGCAGGATGTGTTAGGAGTTGCTGTGAGAGGGGAACATACGAAAAAGCCATGAGAGAGATAAGGAGAGAGAGAGGGAGAGAGAGA
>NW_017731984.1:276966-393453 GCF_001890085.2 Hipposideros armiger
AGAGAGAGAGAGAGAGAGAGAGAGAGAGAGAGAGAGAGAGCGCACAATTGGGTAGGCTAAGCAGTGTATAGGTGCTTGGCAGTGTTAAGGGTCAATTTGAGATTCATGGTCATGCCTTTTTAAGAGAGGCCATTACTCAGGTTTTGTGCTTTGTTTCAACTACATTCAGCTTTTTGAACACAGGCACAGAGTAGAAATAATTGGGTTAAACTGGAATATAGTTTTACCAAACGAATACCACAAAATTAGAGAGAGCAGAGAAGTGTACATACTGTACATTAGTTATACTTGACCACATAATATATCTAGGCAAGGAGGGGGAAAGGATATGAAAGGATGCAGGAGAGTTAAATTTTGTAGGATCAGTGAGTGGGGGGACCTGGTAGGGTCAAGTTATCAGTGTACTAGAGTCAGTGAGTTGGAAAGAGAAAAAACCGTACTTGCTGAGAGTACTCAGAGTACAACACATGCAGTAGAGATTATGGAGGGGTAGTTGGTGTTGAAATGCCAAGGTCTACAACGTGTGACCATGGGAATAAGTGGCTGAGGCATGGTGGGACACAACATCATTGAAGGAGAGGGTATTATGGAGTGGCAGTTGAAGATACTGGAAAAATCATTTATATGCACATTGAAATTCCAAAGAGATAAGGCAGAAGTAATATTAGCAAGAATGGTGATAAGCAGTAAGCTAAAATGATTAAGACATGAGAGGGAAATGGATATTATGAAAGAGGAAGATAATATACCATTTCAAGGGACAACAAACCCCTTCAGGAACATTCTGAGAGGCATACTCTGTCAGAGAACAATGATTTGTGAGCTATGTATATTAAGAACAATTAATGACATTATATCTGAGTCTCAGTTTCTGTGTGGATTCTTGATTTAAGATGAATTTAAGAAATTTAATTATTTGTGAATAATTGTTCTTAATACATATTGAACCCAAAACCTCTCCCCTGATTTCAGGGTTTCCTGGTTTGTAGGGAGTTGGTGATATTCTGTGTCAGCTTTAAGGACTGAATTGTTTTACAATCTGATGGCTAATGAGGATAAGACAGCCAGCATTTGTCCATTAAGATTTATTTTATTTTCTTTTTTCTTTTTTTCTGTTTGGGAGAGTGCTGCAGGGTATCTCTGAAGTCTTATGTAATTCACCAGTAGCTGATGAAGAGGGTAGTTGGGGATATGGACTATTTGGTCCAATTAGCTAATTTAGATGATATAATTTATAACATAAATAAATAATAGCCAGCCACAAAACAGATGTGTGTTCAACTGAAACTCTATTTTTCTAACAGAATTTAGTTTTCCTCATGAGCTCTCATCTCTAATTGGCAGTGAAAACTTTAATTTCAACTCCTTCAGGTATACTCAGTCTGATTCAGTAGAGTTTCATTTTAATCAAATTAAGTACTATTTTATCATTTACTGTCCAGTTCTAAGTAACCACATTATTGCCTCATCCCTTCCCTCTGGGTTTCCTAACATCTGTGCAGAATGTAAACATCACTACAGGAAGGTGTAGGAAGAGAATGGGGCATATGTATGGTTTCTGACATTGGAGGCAACTGATTCTGGTTATTGGGATGGCTAAGCAGCAGTTCTCAACCTGTGGGTCGCGACCCCTTTGGGGGTCGAATGACCCTTTCACAGGGGTCACCTAAGACCATTGGAAAACAAAAAGATATTTACATTACAATTCATAACAGTAGCAAAATTACAGTTATAGAGTAGCAATGAAAATAATGTTATGGTTGGGGGTCACCACAACATGAGGAACTGTATTAAGGGGTCATGGCATTAGGAAGGTTGAGAACTGCTGGAGCATGAGTGGCTGAGACAATATGAAGGACAACATTGTTTGAAGAGGACATCTCAAGGTGCTGGAAGACTAGGGTATTAGAGGAATTGTCTACATGTACGAGTATGTCAAAATAGTAAAAAATTAATATAGGATATCATTAGAATAAAATCATCATACACAGTATATGTATCTGGAACTCCTATAACTTCCTGTCACATAGATAGTTCTATAGACGTTTATGAATCTTGGCTACTATTCCAGAGAAGAGCTCTCTGACCATTGGATATCCTTTCTTGGCTCCACGACTTGCCATCTTGGAGGTTGTCAAAGACAGCTCCTATTTTCTGACAATGTATTCAGCTTTTCTGAATCCCAGGAATGGGAGAAAAAGAAAGAAGATGTAGTAAAAGATAATGCTCAGTAGAGTCTGACACTCACTGAACATAGTCTTTTGGGATTTACGGTTTTTATTCTAAACTGAGTATTGTATCTACACAATCTGACCACTGTCCTGTACACCTGAAGGTGATGTAAAATAATATTGAATGTCAACTATAATTAAATATATATATATCAATATGTATATATTCACGGGATGTAAAGTATAGCATAGGTAATATAGTCAGTGGTATTGTAACAGCTATATACAATGACAGAGGGGTAGTAGACATGGGAGGAGGTGTTATCACTTTGTGAGAGGTATAAATGTCTAATCGTTATGATGTCTTGTACACCTGAAACTAATATAAAAAATTAAATTAAAAAAGCAAATAAATATACTAGATATTGTATCCATTTTAAAGCACATCTTTTATTAAGGCATTCAAATTGAAGTAAGAGCCTTTCTGGGACTCCAGATAGCAGAAGAAGACTTAGTGCTTTGCATAATCTTGTTTTTAATGAGTTTTGAAAATACATGAGAAGAGAATTTTTAAGGTGGTAGATCATCTAAAAGGGGCTGGTATAACCATAAACAAGTGTCAGTTCTCCCCACACCTGCAGTGGCACATACATTTCCAACAGAGTACAAGTATGACAACAGATTATTCCTAATTTTCTGCCCTCTCTCATTCACATGCCCTATTGTATGTATAATACTGAATTAAAGATGTGTTGCAGGCTAAATAAACATTTATGAATATTTTGATAAAAACTATGCCTGCATCTCTAAACTTTTCATCAATTTGACTTATCAGTATCAGAATAACACTAGGACAAACTCTCAACAAGTGAATAGCCAGAGGAGCCAAAGATACTGAAATAGTGAAAGAGCCACTTGTCTCTTATCTTGTTTAAGAACTGATAGGGAAAAACCTATCAAAATCTGCAAATTATTGCTGACATGAAATCTAGAAAGGCCTGGGGGCTGTGTTCTATCAGAGACATTATAAGGAAAGAAAATGATGGTGTTCACTACTAAATGTCGCTTTGACAGGGACACCAGATGCTCCATTCATAAACTATTACTTAATAAATTTTTGGCAATAAACTTAAGGACTTTGTATAGGATGCACTTATTCATGTGTGAACTGATAATTGCCTACATGGTTATGGATACGAAACTGCATACTTGGGCTGGAAATGTGTGGCAGCTCTACTGAATTATAATTTCAACATTAATTACTAATTGGGTTGAGCAGTAGAGGTGCTGAGAAAATTACACAGTCAGTTTCACCTTCAGACCATGGACATCTCCGAGAAGAGAAGCAGAGCTCCAAAGAGTGTGTTGATGATGGCGTGTGGCCTGCTGTGAGTCTTTGTCAGCTCCTGATGTCTGTGACCATGGAGGCCATGAATTAATCCAAATATAATCCTTTAGCAAATTCTCTTGTGCTCGTTGTATTTTAGTCAAGAAGTCATAGCAAGAACAAATGTCAAGAGTGAGAAATGTTTACATTATTAGAAATCTAAAATTTTAAGGCTGGTTTTATTATTTTTAAATAACTGCATAATTTAAAAGAGATTTTTTAAACCTACTAGAATTTTCAACCCAAACAGAGGAGAGAGTGGAGATGATATTTGGTTTTACCGGTCCATGACATTAAAAACATCAGCATTTTTTTCACCATCTTACAGTGAAAGAGCAGAAATCCCAGTTGCCCATTTTTCCTGCTTTGGGGTAGATGAAAATGATTATGACGGATAATGCTATTTAGTATTTACTTTCCATCTTCCCTCCTTCTTTGTAATAGAACCCTCAGTAAAACATGGCCACTTGACCCTAGACTTCATTCCTCTCCTTTTCTTGATATGATTTTTGGCTATACAGCTAAGTTTCAACCAATAGAATATGAGCATATGTAATGAGTACCTTCTCTGATCTTAGCTTTGAACGAGAATAGGCATGAATTCCACTTTCCTTGCTCTCTCTCTCTCCTGTTTAGGAAACATTTATGATGATAGTAATTAAAGCAACTGTTTTGGACCATGAGATGGAATCCACATGGACACAAAAACAAGCCTTGGATTATTAAGCGTGGACTGACATGCGAGAAAGAAACAAACCTCCACTTATTTAAACTGCAGTATGTTATTTTGATCTTAGATTCAATAACCTAACTGATAATCAGACAATTATAGAAGCAAATGACTACTTTCTGTTTGAAAGGCTAAATTGGTGAGAGCTGTGGCTACTTAGCATTAAAAATAAAATAACTCTGACACTCAGGTTCAGTCTCATAAAACAGTATTTGTTGGTTTGAGAAAAACAAGCCAGCAAATTAAAAGTAGTTTCATATTTGAAAGTGAAACCATCAGCATCCTCGTTTATGAATATAAATTAATGGTCAAGTATGAGGCGGTCAAGCTGATGTACTGGGTTCACATTCTGTCTAGTTTTGTTCACTTCTTGGGAGCACGTGGGCAGGACAAGATGAGGCAGAACATTATTAATCAAGGGAGATTCAAATCAGTTAAAAGCACTTCACTCTCTCCTTGCAGAAAATGGGAGGAGTGGAAAATCACCTGTGACACTTTGAAGGCAACTCACTTATGTGGATAGGGGCTGGAATCCCCCAACACTGATATAAGGAGGCCCTAAACCAATTTCTGTATGCAGTGCCTTAATAGAGACACATCTAGCATTTGAATCTGTGGAAACTGGTGGATGCAGGTGGGCATTTATCATTCATTCAGTTATCACTTAACTCTGTACCTAATAAGGAATCTAAATGAATAAATAAGAATTCATTTCTTATTACTTTTCTGTACTGGAGAATGTTCTTAGAACATGGTGGTTTTTAAAAAATATTGTATCATTCCATCCCAAGAAACCTATATTCTTAAGCCTTACTCTAGCTGGAAGATTAGAGAATCACAATTTATTGTGTTGCATGTGATATTACTTCCCTTAAATACAGGGGGATTTCTAGTTTTCTTGCATTCACTATTAATGCACTTGGGGGTTCCCATTTTTTAGAGATAAATCAAGGACTGTTTTTTTGGGGAAAAAAGCGAGGATGCTGATACTTCCCAGGCTTTATTTACTTTATTGAAGTACTGCCCATCTTTCCAAATACAGCTCTGTTAAAGGAATCTACCCTGCACTTGGAAAGTTTAGTAGAAAATTTATATTCACATCCCTCTATGCTAAACTAAGAATTTTGACAGTCACTAATGGTACAGTAATAAAATAATAGGTCCAATTTTCTAGTAAAGCAAAGGGAGAAATTGTTCTTCTTTGAAGTGTTGAACTAATTGGAAAAATACTTAGGGTAATCCCAATGGCTTATTCTGATAAGAAGGTAGTTGTAATTTTGCTTTTTCTTTTGCATATTGATTTTCTTTTGCATATTGATTATCTCTAGCTCTATTGTAAGTAATGAGATCAAACGCTCATTTGATCGCTTGCATTTTATCATTTAACAAAAATCTTTACAGGAGCTTATCATAAGAAAACCTTATCATAAATTATAAGATGTAAAAAATTATTTCATGTTAACCCTAAATATACTTAGCTACTTAGTTTACATAACATGAAGAAAGCTAGTACTATCAACTTTGGGTAGGATGTGAATATAAAGACATCTAAGGAGCTTAGATAAGTTGATAAATGATAAATTAGGATCTTTGTGTAAAAGTTTGTTATATTTTGAAAGGAACTTGAAATTCATCCGGTCCCTCATTTTACATGTGCTGAGTTTTGCAGAGGGATCAGCCGTAGTTCATTTATAAGAACCAAACTCCTCCAGATCATGCAATAAGTAAGATTTGATAAGATGTAACTATATACCTTGACAATTTGATAGTATTATTGTAACTTAATCATCCCCAAATTACTTCTTAGAACTAGAATTCTATGTTGACTATTTCCTCTTGTCTTATACAGGCTGAAATACTTTAATTTTTGTTCTGTATTTTTTTTAATTGAATTTATTGGGGTGACAAAAAATTACATGGGTTTCAAGTGTATAATTCTATAACACATTATCTATATATCATATTGTGTGCTTACCACCCAGAGTCAGTTCTTCTTCCATCACCACATATTTGACCCCCTTTACCCTCCTCTACCATTCCTCCCCCACCCCTGTATTTTTAACCACATCTTTTGTCTTTTTGAAGAGGTAACTGGAATGAGTAATTTCTTCATTTAATTATTTCTAATATGTCATTCATAGAACAACGAATAAATTTGGATTTTGTATCTGAAATTTTCATCTACTTTTACAGATGTGGAAACTACAGAGGGTGCCCAAAAGACATATACACATTTTAAGAAAGGAAAAAAACTATTAAAATTCTAATAATATATACTAAAAATGTAATAATATATAAAAGATGAATACAAGTTATGTTTGACTTCTGCAATTGCAAGAGGTGCTCAACATGGTTACCACCAGTGTAATTGTAATACAGTTTTTATCTTTCTTAAAATGTGTATATGTTTTTTTGGCACCCTCTGTATATCACAGAGAAATTAACTCCTAAGGTCATATGTAGATGAAGCTAGAATTCGAACATCAGTGTCGTAAATTCAAAAGTTTACTCTTTTAGTGATATTCTCCTATTTTAGATGCCAAGGACCTAATCTATTTCCAAGGTAGGTTATGATTCATTTTTCATTTTAAGTCTTACACTTTATATATATGGTAATTATGCTTGAGTTGTAGGAGACCAGGGAAATTTTCAGCAGTGGTCAAAACTAGTAAAGTTTTGCTCAAAGCTAACCTAAGTTCTCATTATTAAAAAAATGATTTGAAAGAGCATAACAAGGCTTCCTTCCAGATTGGTGTCTTCAACCTAAATTCCTAAATCCAAAAAAATTATCCACCAAGTTTGGTCTAATTTCTATCTTTTTTCAAAATATGCTGTCTTATGAGATAATGAGAGAAGTCAGACCAGCATTTTTAGACAGCAGTTATTCTTGGCATGGGGTAGATGCTAGAAAACTACACACTACTTGGAACAAGGGATATCACAAGTTATGATATAATGAAAGGGTTTAGTAATCAGATAGACCTAGATTCCAATCTGGCTATGCCCTTGATTGCTGTGTACCCTTCGATAAGTTAAGTAACTTCTCTGATTCTACAGGTTTGAGAATGGTAATATTCTTAAAGTGAACTCTTAGAGGCTTTTTTCCAGCATTTGACAGATAATAAGTGACCTACATATGTTTGTTTCCTTCTCTAGAGTTGAAACTAAACATGAAGGGGAGTCAGGGATTGAAAGATAATAAAGAATTGGTTTATCCATTTTCAGCAAATTGCTTTGTTGTTTGTTGATATTTAACTTCACTGTACAACTATTATAGAATTTTATTAACCCAGCCTGCAGCATCAGCAAGCTTGAGATTCTCTTTCTGGCTGTGGACCTCTCCACCTACAAGGAATTACCTACTGAGTCTCAGCTTTCTCAGCTGTGAACTGTAAAGTATCTTCTCTCCAGTGTTATCCTAAGAATTAACTGTGGCTAAGTATTATAACAGTTACACAAATATATTTTCAATTTGTAGTGCAATATAAATACATAGGCTATTTTTGTTACTTTTATTATTACCATTGTTTCCAGTTATTTTGACTTTGAAGACCCATGAAAAGACACTGAACAAATGTTTACTAAACATTAATATGTTTCCATTTTTAGTCACTGAAGTTGACAAAATCAAGGAAACAGTCTAGGGGAAATACAAAAGCAGGGCTGAGAAAAGTATTTGGATCTTCCCTGAAATAACTGTGCAATCTAAGAAATGCATACTGTATTGTGCAATCTGCAAATTCTTTAAAAAGAAAACGACAGTAGGTTAAAACATACCTTCTTTGCAATTCTATAATCAGCCTTTTCAAATATGAGAAATTATGACACTCTATTTAAGATAGTGAATAGTCTGATAAGAATTATCCTTTCAAATTTCTCACCCTGTGTTCCATAATTCACAACAAAATCACATCTATTTATGTGGGAACGGTTTGCTCCAAATGCCCCCTCTTCCTTCTGATCTCTCATAATCAGACCAAGATGTGCTCATGCAAAGGCGTCACAGCAGTAACCTAAGCCAAGAGCACAGGATGTCTAAACTTGATTAGTTTCTGCAATTTATATTTCATCACTGACATGGCAGCCTTTAAATAGATTGAGGGCTGTGCATGTTTGAAATGAAATTTATACATTTAACAACTGAAGAAAATCATTCATTTCTTTAAGAAATTAATTCACTCCTCAGGAAGAATGAAAGACTATCTGAATCATTCATTAGTTTAATCTTTCCCATCTCCTAGAAATCAGCCCTTCATTTAATATAGGCCTATACAGAAAGAGTATTATTTTCCATATTCTTAGTAATTGATCAAAATCAGTAATTCAAATATTAGGCATTTTACTTTAAAATTTCTATTTCATCAAATTATGACTATTACCGTATTTGCCGGCGTATAAGACGACTGGGCGTATAAGACGACCCCCTAACATTTCCACTCAAAATACAGAGTTTGTTATATACTCGCCGTATAAGACTACCCCCTCTTCCGCACACCTTCCACACACCAAATAAAAGGTAAAACAATATCAGATTTGATTTGGCCCACTGAAGTGCAAACAAGCGTATTGTATTTCGTGTCACCACATAACCGTTTTGGCGATGTTGAGCCACCATGTCTGCTACATGTTTTTCGAGTTCTGGCCAGTGTGGGGTGCCTCTTCTTAATGCACACTTACCCCTTGGAATACTCTTTAATGCTTTCTCATTTGATTTCCAGTCCCGAACCATCTTTTCTGTTACTCCATATTGTCTTGCAGCAGCACAATTATTATTTTCCTTAGCAAAGTTTATAACTTTCAGTTTAAAATTTGCATCATACTTCTTTCTTTTGGCTGGTGCCATGATAGGGATGATAGGGGTTTGACTGGTCGACATTTTCTATGCTGTACTGTACAATGGTGCAGTATTGTGGTTGGCTGTTGGCTGTATACAAAGCCTGATTTGATTGGTCCCTGCTCCCTGTTTGCCCGCCCTGTCACTATAGCAGTCTGGTCTACCCTTGCATCAGCATCTCCCTGGGACCTCACTAGTGCGCAAGTGCGAGCTCTTCAACATTCTAACAGGCACCATGATAGCGCAAAATAGCGAATCTTCAATGCATATGTAAAGAAATATACGGTAACCCGAATTTACCACACTCGCAAAATCTCACACAGCCGACCATACACCCAGTATGGAATCGCGATTCGCGATTTTGCGCTATCATACTGGGTGTATGGTCGGCTGTGTGCGATTTTGCGAGTGTGGTAAAATCGCATAACAGCAAAATCGCATAACAGCCGAGCATACACCCAGCAGTGCTGCTGATGCCTGAACGGTATGTGGAATGAAGTGGGCGGGCATCGGGAGGCCACTATGGCACGGGGCAAGCACTATGGGCAGTCTATCTGAAGTGTACCTGGCGTATAAGACGACCCCCCACTTGGAGGCATATTTTTCAGGGCCAAAAAATCGTCTTATATGCCGGCAAATACGGTAGACAAATTAAGAATAAATAAAATTAACATTGAGTTCATACTCCATGAGATGAGTCATTCTTTTGTAATTTCCCTTAAATACCCAGAATGACTTATGACAGAAAAGCACTTTTAATACACAGTAAGAACACCTTTTGCAAAATTTTGTTAAAAAAAGTAGACTAAAATTTTATGTAAGTGTTATATATTGCACAATATTTTAGAGACATAAAATTTACCAAATGAACTCTCTTTTGGGAGAAGCTTAATCCCTCTTTATTCCCTGCAGTTTTAAGTGCCCAAGAATTGTACCAACATGAAAACTGGACATCTGTCCCTCCAGTGTGTTACCTGCATATCCTTGTGTGTGTGTGTGTGTGTGTGTGTGTGTGTGTGTGTGTGTGTGTGTGTGTGTGTGTGGCCGGATATAGTTCTTGCCTATTTGCCCCACTCCCATCACTGCTCATTTTGCTGAGATTTGGTAACAATATCAACAACCAAAATATAAGGTAGGATATATAGAATGCCCTGGAAGTGGGATGTTACCCTGTTTATTTCCTGTGATATGGTCAAGAAAATAAATGATGTTGCTTTATAAAGATGACGGTGTTATTGTCCATTATTTAGTGTCAGATAATTCAAATATACTTTTTCTAGATGTTCAAATATTTAAACTGAATTGATCCAGTTATTGGTCACATATCATTAAGTGTTTCCATTTACAACTCATTCACTCTTCAAATTCATAACTTTAACCATTATGAATTTATTATGGTTATTATTTGATAAAATATTTGGATTTCAAATATTGCATTTAATAATATGATATAATATTGAGTATGCATTAAGCATGAACTAGCAGCCAGGATGTTTTCATCACTTCACATGGATTATCGTGTTTAATATTCACAATAATTCTATGAGAGAGGTATAATACTATTGGGTTGTCGAAAAAGTCATGGTGTATATTTTTTGTTGTTCATTGCAAAAATGCGTCATGATTTTTCTGGCAACCCAATAGTATATCTATTTCTAACATGATGACACTGGGGTATGGAGAAGGTAAATATATTGCTCACAGTGAGCCATGAGTTTAGTGAGCACAGTGTAGCAAACATTGCTCCAGTGTGTTTGATGGTAAGGATGGTTAAAGTGCAGGCCAAGTTTGATTCTAGATCTTTCAGTGCTCTAGCTCACAGTGCTCTACTGCTTGAATGTTCCTTTCGAGAACACAAAGATCTACTTTTTATGTCTCTATTATCATCCTCCACATTTATCAACTTCTCTAGAATATATTTTAAGTCTTTGTACTCTTCTTCTATGTTGTTATAGACCATTGCAAAATTTCCTCCACATATGAATTTAATATCCCGAGTTTGATACAGTTTAAACTCTTTCATGGCATGATTTTTATTTTATTCAACATTTCAACTTCATTTTAAATTATATTCTCAATAATAGAAAGCATCTGCTTTCTCATTTTTCTTTCTGTTTTCTGAATTATCATCATTGTCATCATAATCACCCTGCTCCTCTTCTGCTGTACATAGTCCATTATACTCTGTTGAGAATTTGCAGTACGTCTCACGGCTCCATGTGGAGGGAGCTCCATTTGTCTTATGGCTTGTCTGTGCCTTCAAGACTTGCCTCTGCTGAGCCAAAGCTGCATAATTCTTGTGGGTGTCATAATTTTCTAGTTGCAGTCATGATGTGTTTTCCACCCTCTTATTATTTCAATTTTGTAATTTAGTAAGACTTCATATGAAGGACGAAGACACCTTTTATGCCTCCAACTTTTTTTGAAGTCAAAGTTTCATGTCTCCTTCAAGTTTATTAAAAGCATAATTAGATTGTATTTATTTTTCTTTATCCTTACAGTAGAACATTTTTTGAAAGAGATAATTGCAGTTCTGTCGCATAGTTTCACCTTCTGAATGTGGGCTTCATATCTATTTGCACTGTGTATATGCTGGGATCAAGTGCCACCTTGAGCTTCCCTTCTACTTGTAGCCTCCATTGTGAGGGATTGTTTCCATGGGGCATAAAGAGATGCTTTCAATGGAAATGGAAAGATACCAAACACAACGTCCCCAGGTTCCAAACCCCATTGTTTCCCATGTTTCCCACGGTTGTTTCCTGCATTCTGTTGGAGTCTGCCCTCTAACTTTTCAGCATACTCCTTTTTCACAGTTTGGTGACTTAAGCATTCGTCTTTTTCTCACAAAAAAATAAGGTCTATGTTTAGAAAAAGAGGTTAGAACTCTCTTGATCTTCACCCTACAATAATTTTCAGGAATAATAAAGTTTTTTAATACATCATTTTACTGGAAAACTGGGATGGGGTTAGTCATCTGTTCTCATTTTATGTTCTGGCCTAGAAATAAGAAAGTAAAATGACATTTAATGCACAGGTTATTTTTGTTTTCTAAAGTTGCTTGTTGTGAAGGATTTTACGATTGAAGAAAATAAGCAAAACTTCATATGTCTTCTGTTTATATTTTCATTTAGGCTTTTTATTTTGCTTAAGTTGAGGTAGTATACTTAAAATCTTTATATAGATAAAGGTTGTAGGTCATAATTTTGCCTTTTAAGGATTTCCTTTGTTGAGAAGACACATTACCAAAATATAATCTCCAAAGAATTTAGGAGTCTTGCGCTGCCACTGAAAATCTGATGCCCCAGGAAGCTGTGGGAAGAGGCATAGGATAAGATCTACCTTCTTAATGCAGGAAAGGTGAATGCATATGACATTTTCTGCATTTTGGATTTGTGAATGATGCAGTTAAGACTTTATTTCTTCTGTGTTTATCTGGATTTTGTTGCCTTCAGGTGACCAGCAAAGATTTGGTTAAATTTTGTAATAATAATTCAAATTTAACCTTGGAAAGGTAAACTGAAAGGAATCAGACACTGATTGTTTCTTATCCTAATTTCAAAGCACAAGTACTATTAAACTTAAAAGGAAAAGGTCTATCCATTTGATATTACTATGCCTAACATTTAAAAATTGTTTAATATTTCAATATCAGTTTTAAAACACAGATTAAAATAATTTAACATTATCTTTCAGGATTACTCAGAACTTTGATGAAGGTCAAGTATGTCTCCTTTACTCGCCTTATTTGATCACCTTTTCATACCACAAATGTCAATGTCTCCCGAAGGATCTCTCTGCAGAGCACTTTTTAAAAATGCAAACAACAAACTTAAGAACAAACAAAAGCTGTAATTTCTTATAGTCCTGTAACTCTTTATTATTTAAATTCTACTCCTTTACCTTATGTGTGGGTTATAGGAGTGTTCTCACCAAGTAAGAACCAACCATTTCTCCTTGACAAACTATTAATAGCTTGGACATGCTTTCCAGATTCTAGGCATACTTTGCATCCAAAATCCTTGCATCTTCTCATACAGTGGACTGTCAGGAAACAGTCTGATGATCATTTTCTTTAAGGCCCAAACTAAACTAATCCTGAATCAACTTCATTATATTATTTCGCTGTATATCTATTTTATTTTGTGATCAGAAGCCATGAAAGAATGAGAATATTTTATAGTATTTAATAGCATGAACCTAATAGGCTAGAAGAAAGCCCTGGGGACATTTTGTGACTGGCTAAAAATTTTCTTATTCATTTATTAACATCAATCCAGAGGGCTCTTCCTTTAATTTTTAATAATTTGGCTTTCTTGGGAAGAACTTGTGCATGGGAGAAAAAATATTTTTCCCTTTACCTGTAGGTTCCTGGCTGAGATCCCTCTGTAATAAAAAGACAAATTTCCAGAAGAAAAATTCAATTATGTACAGGTGGGAGCCCCACAAAGATATGAGACTCCATGCTAGCCAAGCAATTGAGGTTTATATACCATCCTGAGCTAAGGATATGGATAAGGGTCTGGGGCTTCAAAGGGGAAGAAAGCAAATCCCAGGAAGGTAGGAAGAGCAATGTTTGGTAAATAAATGTTTGCCCTGCCATGCAGGTAAGTCTCTCAGATGAAAAAGTTTTCTCTGTAGTAGCTCTGATTTTTGTATAGGCCCCCTTTCTAATTTCTTTTAGGCAGGTAATGGGGTGATTAAAAAAACAAAACAAAAATCTTTCCCTGAGTCCCCTGGGTCTTGATTAGCTTCATCTCAAAATATTTCACATGCCAAAGTGGCATATTTGTGGTGGCACATTCTGCTACCCTTCATTTGTACATGTTGTCATTTGCAAATACCATTTCTTTAACTGTCATTGTATTTTAACCTAGTCTTAACCTCATTCCCTTCTAAAAAAAGATAGATAGGGAGAATAAAAATTTCTAAAATATTTAGAGTATTTCAAGAAAGGAAAAGGAAGACAAAAAAAAGACAGATGCCATGTTGAATAAAAATAAAATGTTTTAATCACAGACACATATGGAACTCTTTCCAGGCTTATCAGTTTTTAGGGAGAATAAAGAAAACATCAATTAAACTACTCTTAACCTTAGCAATTTTAACACTGACTACCATTGTAGATGGTAAAATAGAGACAAAGATATAGCATGTTTTACTTTATAAAGCTCATTTAACAATAGTAGCAATCCTGTGAAGTGGTTATGTCATTATTAAATGTTTAAAAGATATGAAAACTAAATGTCAGAAATGTAAAGGACATGCAAGACTGTACCACTTGGAAGGTTTTGAATCAATAGTTATCTCTGACAGTTATTCTTGTGGTCATTTCAATATACTTCATCGCCAACACGTTTTGACAAGAGAATAAATAATTTTAAAAGGCCAACTTAATTTAGGAATATCAAGTCCAAGTGAATGTGCCATAAGGAGATTGTAGCAGCATTGAGCCAGAAGTGTAGGAAAGTAGAATTTTACTCCATAAAAAAAGTACAAGCAGAGGTGGTAATATTTTGGGTCTCTGTTTATCTAGAGTTCAGCCAGTTAGAAGAATATGGGAACACAGAGAATAGAAAACATCAATTAATACCATGTATGTGTATATGAATTTTTTCCTAATTTAAAAGCTCATGTGTTTGGGGGTCAAGACACATTTGAGTCTCAGTACCATTATTAATTTAATGTACTTGTATATTAATGGAGAGCATATTTAAACATTTTGAGCCTAAATTCCTTATGTTGTTTAGTAGTGATAATAATAATACTTAACTGTTCATATTATTGTGAATAATCACATGGTAGGTTTTATATTACTTTAGATACTGTAAATTGCTGTCAATTATAGTTTATAAATAGCTTTTACAGCCTAAAATTCTATAAATTTATAGTCATTCACATTTCAGTATTTCCACAGATATTTTTTACCATGAATTTTGGAAACTTATTCTACCACCTTCCAGCTGTGTGATCTTGTCATTCAGTGTTTCTCAATTACAGATTCATGACCTGCAAAGAGGGCATAAGGTGCACCTTTAAATTTGATTCAAAATTTCAATTCTAATTAGAAAACTGCAAAGGATCACTACATCTACCCTACCAACAAGAAAACCCAGCTAATGTACACAATCATAATTCAATGCCTATCAGAGATCTGACATTGTAAGTTAACCAAGTGAACTGAATCTCAAAGTATAACAACTCTGTCCAAGGGTAAAAGGATGCATTGTTTTAGTTTTGGCATGGTATTGGAGGAGATGTGACAGCCATTAAAGCACATAGTAAGAGAACAACTGAATGTTTTACAGATTCTTAAAGGTCTAATGAGGCTGATAACACAGTTCAGAAGCCTTGCACATCTCAGCTGGATCTTTTCCCTGGGCCTTCACTAAGTGCTCATAAAAGCAGTCTGTCATCATGTCATACATTACATCCCCATGACTTATTTATTTATACATGGAAGTTTGTACGTTTTGATCACCTTCACCCATTTTACTCACCCCCAACCCCTTCCTCTGGTATTTTTTTAAAAAATTAATTTCATATATCAGCTGGATCATACAGTATTTGTCTTTGTCTGACTTATCTCACTAAGCATAATGTTGTTGATCATTCATGTTGTTGCAAATAAGATTTCCTTCTTTCTAATGGCTGAATAATATTTCAGTGTGTGTGTGTGTGTGTGTGTGTGTGTGTGTGTCACATCTTCTTTATCCATTCATCCCTCAGGATGTCTTAGGTTTGTTTCCATATCTTGACTATAGTTAATAATGCTGCAGTGAACATGGGGGCACAAATACCTCTTCAAGATAGAGTTTTTATTTCCTTTGGATATATGCCTAGAGTGGAATTGTTGGATCATATGGTAATTCTATTTTTAATTTTTTGAAGAACCTCCATACAGTTTTCCACAGTGGCTGTACCAATTTACATTTCCCCCAGTAGTGCACAAAGGTTCCTTTTTTGCACATCCTCGCCATCACTGTTAACTCTCGTGTTTTTTATGATGGCCATTCTAACAAGTGTGAAGTGATATTTCATTGTGGTTTTGATTTGCATTTCTCTGGTGATTAGTGATGTTAAGTACCCATTGGCCATTTGTACGTTTTCTTTGAAAAAAATGTCTATTCAATTCCTCTGTCAATATTTTAATTGAATTTTTCTTTTTTTGCTGTTGAGTTGTATGAGTTCTTTATATATTTTGGATAGTAACACCTTATCAGATATGTGATTTGGATATATTTTCTCCCATTTTATATGCCATCTTTTCATTTTCTTGATGGTTTCTTTTGCTGTGAAAAAGCTTTTTGGTTTGATGTAGTACCACTTCTTTTTTCTTTTGTTGCTTTTGATTTTGGTGTCAAATCTAAAAAAATCATTGCCATGACCAGTGTCAAGGAGCTTTTTCCTTATTTTCTTTTATGATGTTTATGGTTTCAGGTTTAATGTTCAAGTCTTTAATCCATTTTGAATTAATTGGGATTTTTACTTCAATAAATTTTAAATTAAAGTTTATTGGGGTGACAATTGTTAGTAAAGTTACATAGGTTTTAGGTGTACAATTCTGTAATACATCATCTACATATTACATTGTGTGTTCACCACCCAGAGTCAGTTCTTCTTCCATCACCATATATTTGATCACTTTTACCCTCATCTACCACCCACCTCCCTGCTTACCCTCTGGTAACCACTAAACTATTGTCTCTGTCTATGAGTTTTTGAATTAATTCTTCTGTATGATGTAAGATAAGGGTGTAGATTCATTCTTTGGATGTTGCTATCCAGTTCTCCCAATACCATTTATTGAAGAGACTATCTTATCCCTGTTGTATATTCTTGGCTCCTTTGTCATAAATTAATTGATCATACATACATGGGTTTATTTCTCAGCTGTGTATTATGTTCCATTTATCTATGTGTCTGTATGGTAATACCATATTATTTTGATTACTATATCTTTGTAATATAGTTTGAAATCAGGAAATGTGATTCCTCCACTTTTGTTCTTTCTCAAGATTGGTTTGGCTATTCAGAGTCTTTCATTTTTCCAAACAAATTTCAGGATTTTTTGTCCATTTCTGTGAGAAATATCATTGGAAATTTGGTAAGGATTATATTGAATCTGTGGATTGCTTTGGGTAGTATGGACGTTTTAACAATATCAATTCTCTCAACTCATGAAAACAAAATATCTTTCCATTTATTTGTGTCATCTTCAATTTATTTCATCAATGTTTGATAGTGTTCTATAGTACAAACATTTCATCCCCTTGGGATTTAATAAATTTATTGCTAGGTATTTTTTCTTTTTGATGCAATTGTAAATGAGAGTGTTTTTTCTAAGTCCTATTTCTGATAGTTTATAATTAGTTATAGAAATGCAACTGATTTTTGTATGTTGGTTTTGTATCCTGCAACTTTATCAAATTCACTTATTTGTCCTAACATTTTTTTTTTATGGAGTCCTTAGGTTTTTCTACATATAAAATCAAGTAATCAGCAAATAAAAAGTTACTTCTTCCCTTCTTCTTTGGGTGCCTTTTATTACTTTTTATTGCCTGGTTGCTCTGGCTAGAGCTGTCTGTACTATGTTGAATAAAAGTGGTGGTGTGAGTATTCTTGTTTTATTCTTGGTCTTAGAGGAAAAGCTTTTAGCTTTTCACTGTTGAGTATGATCTTAACTGTGGGCTTGTCTTATATGGCCTTTATTATGTTCAGGTACATTCCCTCTATACCCAGTTTGTTGAGTGTTTTTATCATGAATGGATGTTGAATTTTGTCAAATGATTTTTTTGCATCTATTGAGATGATGATATGAATTTTATCCTTCTTTTTGTTAATGTAGTGTATCACATTGATTGATTTGTGGATGTTAAACCATCCTTGCAGACTAGGGCTGATTCCCACTTGATCATAATATATGACATTTTTAATGTATTGTTAAATTTGGCATGCTACTATTTTGTTGAGGATTTTTGGATGTATGTTCGTCAGGAATATTGGTCTATAATTTCCTTCTCTTGTAGTGTCTTTTTCTGGTTTAACTATCAGGGTAATGCAGCTCTTGTAAAATGAGTTTGGAAATACTCCCTTCTCTATTTTTGTTGGTTGTTAAGGAGCATGTTTGTTTAATCTGTACATATTTGTGAAATTTCCAGTTTTCTTCTTGCAATTGATTTCTAGTTTCATATCACTGTGGTCATAAAATTTGCTTGCTACAAATCCATATTTTTAACTTTAAGAATTATTTTGGAGAAACAATCTGCTATCTTGGAAAATGTCCTATGCACACCAGAGAAGAATGTGTATCCTCCTGCTGTTGGATTGACTATTCTATAAATGCCTAGTAAATACAACTGGTCTAATGTGTAGTTGAAGTCCATTGTATTTTTTTTTTTTAGCTGAGCCATCCTGCCACCTGTTGGAAGCTCAGTGGCAGCTCAGCTCAGTCTGGGAATCGAACCAGTGACCCTTTTGCTCAGAGCTTGCACTCTTAAGCAAGCTCTTAACCAACTGAGCCACTCGGCCATCCCCAAGTCCAATGTGTTTTTAACAATTTTGTGTTTGGATAATCTATCCACTGATGAGAGTGGGGTATTAAAGCCCCTATTATTATTTCATTGCTATGTATTCCTCTCTTTAGCTCTGTTACTATTTGATTTATATATTTACGTGCTCCTATGTTAGGCACATTAATATTTAAAGTATTATATCCTGTTATTGAATTGACTTCTTTATTATTATACTATGATCTTCTTTGTCTCTACTGCAGTGTTAATTTAAAGACTCTTTTGTGTGATATAAATATAGCTACACTTGCTTTTTTATGGTTTCCATTTGCAAGGAATCTCTTTTCATTCTTTCACTTTTAGTCTGTGTGTCCTAAACACTGAAGTGAGTCTCTGTAGGCAGCATATACTTGGGTCTTGTTTATCTTTTCAGACACTCTATGTATTTTTTTTCTGATTTTATCAGTTTTTATGGATATATATATATATATATATTTATTTATTTATTGTTATTTTTAAAAGAGTTTTATTAAAGTAAAGCTAACATACAATATTATATTAGTTTCAGTTATTCAACATTTCTATACATAAAGAAGTGATCACCATGATAAGTCCAGCAATCATCTGACACTATACCATGCTATCACAATACTAATGACTGTATTTTCTATGCTTTTTATTATATCTCCAAGACTTATTTGTTTTATATCTGGAAATTTGAACCTCTTATTCCCTTTCACGTTTCCTCCCCACTTTTTAAATTTTTTTCAATTACAATGGATAGTCATTATTATTTTACATTAATTTCAGGTGTGCAATATAGTGGTTAGACATTTATATAATTTAAGAAGTAATCCCACTGACTAGTCTAGTACCCACCTGACACTATACATAGCTATTACCATATCATTAACTATAGTCCCTATTCTTTACTTTACATCCCCATGTCTATTTTATAACTACCAATTTGTATTTCTAAATCCCTTCACCTATTTCATCCTGCCCCCAAACACCCCTCCCATCTATCACCCCAATAAATCTAGTACCAATCTGATACCATATATATTTATTACAATATTATTGACTATATTCCTTATGCTATACTCTACATCCCCATGACTACTGCGTAACAATCAATTTGTACTTCTTAATCCAGTCTCATTTTCTACCCTCCCCTTACCCTGCTTCCATCTGGAAACCATCAAAATATTCTTGGTACCTATGACTTTGTTTCTGTTTCATTTGTTTGTTTATTTTGTTCTTTAGATTCCACTTATAAGTAAAATCATACAGCATTTGTCTTGCTCTGTCTGACTTACTACAATCAGCAGAATATCCTCTAGGTCCCTCCATGTTGTTGTAGAGGGCAAGATTTCATTCTTTTTTTATGGATGAGTAATATTCCATTGTATATATGTACCACCTCTTCTTTATTCGTTCATCCATTCATGGACACCCAGGTTGCCTTCATATTGTAGCTATTGTAAACAATGCTATATGAACATATGGATGTACATGTCCCTTCAAAGTAACTTTTTGGGTTTCTTTGGATAAATACCCAGAATTGGGATTACTAGGTCCTTCTTGTTGTAGCCTTCGTTTTAAAGTCTATTTTGATTTTGTCTGGTGTAAGCATTGCTACACCAGCTTTTGTTTTTCTTTTTTTTTTTTCATTTTCATGAAATACACTTTTCCAATCCCTTTACATTCAGTCTGTGTGTGTCTTTCGATCTGAAGTGAGTCTCTTGTAGGCAGCATATGTATGGATCTTGTTTTCTTATCCATTCAACCACCCTATGTATTTTGGTTGGATCATTTAATCCATTTACATTTTAAGTAATTGTTGATAGATATGTAGTTATTGCAATTTTATCATTCATATATTGATCTTTTTTTCTATCTTAAAGAAGTCCCTCTAACATACCTTGTAACACTGGTTTGGTGGTGAAGAACTCCTTTAGTTTTTTCATATTTGTGAAACTATTTTTTGTGTTATAATTCTAAATGATAGCTTTGCTAGGTGGAGCAACCTTGGTTGGTAGTCCTTGCTTTTCATCACTTTGAATATTTCACGCCAATCCTTTCTGGCCTGCAAAGTTTCTGTTGAGAAATCAGCTGACAGCCTTATGGGAGCTCCCTTGTAGGCAACTAGTAACTGCATTTCTCTTGCTGCTTTTAAGGTTAATTTTTTGTCTATAATCTTTGCCATTTTAATTATGATGTGTCTTGCTGTGCTCCTCTTTGAGTTCATCTTGTTTTGGACTCTCTGCACTCCTTGAGCTTATGTGTCTATTTCATTCACCAGGATAGGGAAATTTTTTATCATTATTTCTTCAAAAAGTTTTTCAATTCCTTGCTCTTTCTCTTCTGGTACCCCTATGATGCGAATATTTGTAGACTTGATGTTGTCTCAGAGGCCCCTTAAAGTGTCCTTATTTTGGGGGATTGTTTTTTCTTTTTGCTGATTTTTTTTCTGATTGGGCATCTTCTGCTACCTTAATATGTAAATTGCTTATTTGATCATCTGCTTCATTTAATCTACTGTTGATTCCCTTTAATATATTCTTCATATCAGTTATTGTGTTTTTTATGTCAGACTAGTTCTTTTTATGTCTTCTATCTCCATTATTATGTTTCTTATCGCTTTGTTGAAGTTCTCCCTGAAATCATTGAGCATCCTTATAGCCTATGTTTGGAATTCTGCATCTGGTAGGTTGCTTCTCTCTAATTTGTTTAGTTTGCTTTTCTGGAACTCTGTTCTGTATTTTTATTTGGGACATGTTTCTTTGCCCATTTTGGCTGCCTTCCAATGTTTTGTTTGTTTGTTTGTTTTTTGGTTTTTGGTTTTTGTATTAGGTTTGGCTGCTATGTCTCCTGGTCTTTGTAGAGTGGCCTTATATACTAGGTGTTCTGTGGGGCCCAGTGGCACAGTATCCCCTGGTCACCAGAGCAGAGTTCTCCAGGTGTTTCCCTTTTGTGGGTTGTGTGTGTCCTCCTGTTGTACTTGAGCCTTTGTTGCTGTTTGTATGTCAGTGGGAGGAAATGACCATCATGCTCATTGGTTGTGATAACTGGCCATGAATACAGTAGAGGAGCTGTGGTGCAGGGGCTGACCCTACAGAGCAGGATTCATTATAGCAGGCCTCTGGTGCCTCCTCACACTGCCCTTTTGGTGTGTTGTCCTTGGAGGCAGCCAGGTGTTGCTCCAGCTCAGTCCAAATCTGGCCACTGGGCATGCCAACCCCAGGGCCTCCTGGTATGTGATGCACTGCTGGCCAAGTGCCACCTCGCTGGACCCACAAAGCAACCTGCAGATGGCCACCATCTGCACTGTGCTTGGAGGTGCCTCCAGAGGCTAAGCCACGAACCAAGGCCAGTTGTTACTAGTGCTGGGCTTTGAGCTGCTTAGCCAGAGGTATGGGACATGCCATAGACAGATAGTGCTTGTGTGGGTTTTGTGAGCCTTTGAGAGTTTTTAGGAAAGTCTGTAGTATGAGCCTAGGCAGGGAGTTTGTACAGAAAAGCCACTGCAAGAGGCTTGGGTGTGCCCGAAAGTTGGGTGGGGCAGGGTGTGAGGCAATCACCAGGGTAATATGAATGAACTGTATTAGCCAAGTTGATGGAGAATCAGATATGGCTATCTGCTTCTGCAGGCTGGAAAGTGGGGAGGGCTCAACAAAGAAATAATGACCTCTGCCAGCACTTCTGTCTGAGAGAAAGCTGCCTCTCTAGCCCTCTCCCTGAAGCCAGATACCTCAGTCCCTCCCTTTATGTCTCTGGCACCTTTCAAGCTGCTGCCCTATCGATGGAGGTCAGAGGGAGTGAGTCCGTCAATGAGCAAGTCCATGTGCAGGCCCTTTAAGAGAAATACCTGGGACTCCAGCAGTCCCCCAGCTCACTTTCCCACAATCTCTGCTGGTTTTCACAGCCAGAATTAATGGAGAATTCTCTTCCTGGCACTGAGACACTGGGATGGGGAGCCTGGTGTCGCACTGAGACATTCTGGTTCCTTTGGTGGGACCTGAGCAGCCAAGATATCCCTCCCGATTATTAATGGTCACACACGGTATAGGACTAGCCTGTTTCGTTTCACTAGCCCTCTTACCACTCTTGAGGTGGCTGTTTCTGTATGTCCTTAGTTGTAAGGCTTCATTCAGTTCAGCTAGACTTCAGGTGATTCTCAATGAATCTGTAGGTTAGTTGTAATTTTGATGTGGTAGTGAGAGGAGGTGAGCACAGTGTTTACCTCCTCCATCATCTTGACCAGAAATCACTCTAGGTTTTTTGATTGAAGAAATTATTCATTTACATTTAAAGTAATTATAAATAGGTGTGGACTTATTATTGCCATTTCATTAATTGTTCTCTTGTTGCTTTTTAATTCCTTTGTTCCTTTATTCTTCTTTTGCTCCGTTTGTGATATGATGCTTTTCTGTTGTGGCATGCTTTGACCTTTTTTTCTTTTTTTTTAAATATTATTTTGACATTCAGTATTATTTTATATTAATTTCAGGTATACAGCATAATGGTTAGACATTATATAATTTAAGAAGTGATCCCCCTGACTAATCTAGTGCCCACCTTGCACTATATATAGTTATTGCTATATTATTGGCCATATTCCCTATGCTTTACTTTACATCCCCATGACTATTTTGTAACTAACAAGCTGTACTTCTTAATCCCTTCACTTTTTTCACCCAGCCCTTCAACCCCTCACTGACCTATCACCTCAATAAATCTAGTAACCATGTAACACCATACATAGTTATTATTATACAATATTATTGACTATGTTCCTTATGCTATATGCTACATCCCCATGACTACTGTGTAATAACCAATTTGTACTTTTTAATCCCTTCCCCCTTTTTAATCACATCCCCAACTCCCATTCCATCTGGCAACCATCAAAATGTTCTATGTATATGAGTTTGTTTCTGTTTTGTTTGTTTATTTTGTTCTTTAGAATCCATATATAACCAAAATCACATTGCATCTGTCTTTCTGTTGTACTCCACTCAGCATAATACCCTCCAGGTCCATCCATGCTGCCAAAGATGGCAAGAACCCATTCCCATCAATGGCCGAGCAATATTCCATTATAGATAGATAGATAAATAGATATAAACTTAGACAATATAGATATAGATAGGCATAGAGATAGATATAGATAAATATAGATATAGATATATAGATGATATAGATATAGATATAGATGATATAGATATAGATATAGATAGAGATAGATATAGATATAGATATAGATATAGATATAGATATAGATATAGATATAGATATAGATATAGATATAGATATCACTCCTCTTTATCCATTCATCCATTGATGGACACCCAGGCTGCCTCCACATCTTGGCCATTGTAAATGATGCTGCAATGAATATATGGATGCACATGTCCTTTCAAAGTAGTATTTTGGGTTTCTTCTAATAAATAACCAGGAGTGGGATTACTTGGATTTCTTTGTCTCTTGTTATAGCCTTTGTTTTGAAGTATATTTTGTCTGGTATAAGTATTTCTACCTCAGCTTTTTTTGTTTGTTTGTCTCCTTTTTCATGAATTATCTTTTACCATCTCTTTACTTCAGTCTGTGTGTGTCTTTTGATCTGAAGTGAGTTTCTTGTAGGCAGCATATGTAAGGGTCTTGTTTTCTTATTTATTCAGCCACCCCATCTTTTGATTGGAAAATTTAACCCATTTACATTGAAAGTAACTGTTGATAGATATGTAGTTGTTGCCATATGTAGTTATTTTTTATCTTTTTTTCCTTTTCCTCTTAAAGAAGTCCCTCTAAGATACTTTGTAATACTGGTTTGGTGGTGATAA
This sequence comes from Hipposideros armiger, assembly GCF_001890085.2. Lineage (NCBI taxonomy): Eukaryota > Metazoa > Chordata > Mammalia > Chiroptera > Hipposideridae > Hipposideros > Hipposideros armiger. The sequence goes on from NW_017731984.1 coordinate 301,444, forward strand.
ACTCCTTTAGCTTTTTCTTGTCTGGGAAGCTCTTTATCTGTCCTTTGATTCAAAACAATAGCTTTGCTGGATAGAGTAATCTAGGTTGTAGGTCCTTGCTTTTTATCACCTTGAATGTTTTGTGCCAATCCCTTGAGGCCTGCAAATTTTCTGTTGAGAAATCAGCTGATAATCTTATGGGAGCACCCTTAAAAGTTACTAGTTGCCTTTCTCTTGCTGCTTTTAAGATTCTTTCTTTGCTTTTAACTTTTGTCATTCTAATTATAATGTGTCTTGGTGTGGGCCTGTTTTGCTTCATCTTGTTAGGGACTCTCTGCACTTCCTGGACTTGTATGTCTATTTCCTTTGCCAGGTTAGGAAAGTTTTCAGTCAATATTTCTTCAAATATGTTCTTGATCCCTTGTTCCGTATCTTCTCCTTATGGTGCCCCTATGATGAGAATGTTGTTATGCTTGATGTTGTCCCAGAGTTCTCTTAAACTATCTCCTCATTTTTTAAGATTTTTGTTGTTGTTGTTGTTCTGATTGGGAGTTTTCTGCTACATTGTCTTAGAAATTGCTGATTCGATCCATTGCTTCATTTAGTCTGATGATGATTCCTTCTAGTTTATTTTTCATTTCAGTTATTGTATTCTTTATAGTTTCTATGTCCATCTTTATGCTTTTTATTAAAGTTCTCACTAAGTTCCTTAAGCATTCTTATAATCAGTGTTTTAAACTGTCCCTCATATGTGGTTGCCTTCATTTCATTTAGGTTTTTTTTCTGGAGTTTTCTACTGTACTTTTATATGGGACATGTTTTGTTTTTTGGTTTTTTTTTTTCCTTATTCTGGGTGCCTCTCTATGTTTGTTTCTCTGTGTTAGGGAGACCTCTTATGTCTCTAAATCTTTGTCAGGTGGCCTTATAATATGTGTCCTGTGTGAGCCAGTGGTGTCTTCCTGATCACCTGTGTGTGTGTTCCAGGAGTGTCCCTCTGTTTTTTTCTTTTATTTTTAGTGTATCTCCTATAGGTTTTAGCTTCGTGGTTACAATGATGCTTACATAAAACATCTTAGAGTTACAGCAGTCTCTTTTATGCTGTTAAAAACTTAACTTCAAACATATAACAAAGCTCTAAATTTTTACCCCCAAACATTTTGTTTTTGATGTCATAATTTACATCTTTCTTTTTTTCCTTGTTTATCCATTCACAAATTATTGTAGTTGTTATAGTCATAGTTATTTTTAATACTTTTATCTTTTAACCTTCATGCTAGACTTATAAGTGGCTTATCCACCATGATTACAACGTTAGGATATTCTGGATTGAAATATATATATTCACTTTGACCCCTGAGATTTATATTTTCATATACTTTCCTATTATTAATTAGTGTTATTTATTTCACCTTAAAGAAGTCCCTGTAACATTTCTTGTAAGGCTGGTCTCATGGTGATGAACTCCATCAGCTTTTGGTTATCTAGAAAACTATCTCTCCTTCAATTCTGAAGGAAAACTTGCTGGGCAGAATGTCCTAGGTTGGCAGCTTTTCTTTCAGCATGTTGAATATATTGTGCCACTTCCTCCTTGCTTGCAAAGTTTCTGCTGAAAATCTGTTGATACTCTTATGGGGGAGGGGGTGCTTGTAAGTAACAAGTAATTTTTCTCTTGCTGCTTTTATGACTCTCTTCTTATTTTTAACTTTTGACAATTTGATTATAATGTGCCTCAGTGTGGGTCTCTTTGAATTAATCTTACTTGGAACTTTCTATGCTTCCTGGATCTGGATGTCTGATTCTTTCCTCAGGCTAGTAAAGTTTTTAGCCATTATTTCTTTAAATAAACTTGCTGTCTCTTTCTCTCCCTCCTCTCCTTATGGGATCCCTATTATGTGAATATTGGTCTATTTGATGGTGTCCCATAAGTCCCTTAAGTTTTCTTCTCTCTTTTTCATTTTCTTTTTACCTCCTGTGATTGGATGACTTTCACAACCCTATCTCTGCTTCACTGATGCTTTTTTTCACTTGGTATTATCTGTTGTTGAATCCCTCTTCTGAATTTTCAATTCAGTTATTGTATTAATCAGTTCTTTGGTTTCTGTTACATTCTTATATTTTCCATCTATTTGCTAAAATTCTCACTTTGTTTATGCATTGTTTGCCTGACATTGGTGAGCATCTTTATGACCATTATTTTGAACTCTTTATCAAGTAAAACACTTATCTGCATTTCATGAAACTCATTTCTCAATTTCATCTCTTCTTTTGTTTGGAACATATTTCTGTTTTTTTTTCCCACAATATGTGGTTGTTCTTCTAACACCTGGTACTGAACTCTGAGATTAATATGATTCATGATCTGTTTTCTTGGTTTAGTCAATGCTAGATAGTATTTCCTGGCTAATTTGTTCTTACCTTGGATTTTCCTAAGTGTAGTCTGCCATGCTTTCTACAAAAATGGTTATAAATTGTAGACTCCTCCATGTCTTATGTACCATCACCTTATCTTAACTTGTCCCTTGGTTCTCAACTCACTTACCTTCATTAGCTTGCCTCAAGAAAATATGGCAAACCCTGGGTCTTCTCTTTTTCACTTAGATTATTTTGGATTCTTCTTCGAGCAAACCATCTGTGCCACCAAGTTAATTCTGAAGAAGCTCAGCTCCAAGTTGGTACAGGGATAAAAACATTTCAACAAGAAGTTAATTAGCAGTCCCTTCTGTGCTTACCTTTCTTATCTATTTAAATGATGCACATATATGCTGTAAAACTTCACTTCGGAGGTTAGAGAAATGCATACATCTCTATAGTCCTTCATTCTGTATCACTTTTCTCCTTCATAATGTCACTTGGTAGGATACAAAAGAAATTTTTCTTTTTCCTTTCCAGTATACCAAGACTTTGGAAGATAAACTTTAGGTTCCATACTTTTTCTAGGTTGCATCATTCTTTCTGACACTAGCTTCATGGCATAAACTTATTTATGAGTGGGTGTGGCTTGAAGGAGATATTGACTTAATTACAAAGAAACATAAATATAAAACATTATATCTTTTCTAACAGACAGAAAATTTAAATATGTAAAAATAGCCACTTCCTTAATTTTAATCCAGAAAGCAGGCAATTAAAATGAATAGCTCCAAGTGAGTCTCATATTATGATACAGACAGGAGTTTATTGGAAGCTTTTATCAGTACTCTAAATTCACTTTGATTTATGTATAACACTAACACAGCCAGCTGTTCTCAATAGGAAATACTTTTGTAGGATACAGCAGAAATTAAACAGCCTCCTCAGGGAGATGACACATATAAGTGTGATTCCTTAAAGCCATTTGATCAATCTGATCTGAGTGGATCAAGACAACATGACTAAAAAACTGGAGAAAATATTATTTTAAAAAAAGCCTTTTGGAACTTTGAAAAGGTGGTAGTTGTAGCTGATATTTTGTGTCACACAACCATGAAATTTAATTGGGGTCATTTTGACTGTGACAAACTAATATAACTTCTGCTCTGCCCCAGCTTGCCTCTCTTCTGATTCTTCTGATACACTGCTGGAATTTTAGGAGTTATGTCCCATAAAGCCACCATATGTTTGATATTTGCCATTTTTCTCCTCTCTAGTTCTTCTATTTTCACCAATGTATACCATAGCAGCTCTACCATTAATGACCATTAAATGTCATACACTGATGCCCACAAGAGTAACCCATGCTGATATTTACTTCCCCTGATGTTTTCTCCAAGGCAACCCAATCTTGCTTCTGACCACACCATGGTTTCTGTTGTATGCAGGATCTCTTGAAACATATAGAGCAGATGACTCTTTATCACTGAGAATGCCTTAAGCCTTTAACATCCCATAGAGTTAGAAGATAAACAGCTGTTTTGGTGTTTCTCCAACTATTTTATTGCAGCGTGGTCCAATACCAAGAATCAGGCATGAATCTATAGTATTGTTTTCAAAAGCCAAGCTTAGTAAGAGACACCAGGCTGTGTTGAGAATCACCACTCCCCTCTAACTCTTGTGAATTTCTTGTATGTAAAACTTATAATTCTCAATGATCTTCTCTTGGAGTTAATTATTCAGTGGAAATATTTTCAGTCCCTCTTGCTTACTTAACTCAATCCTTTAGACAGTCCCAGGTGCAGCAAAAAATTAGATAGAATATATCAATCAAAATGGAGAACATGGGAAAAGGTCAAACTTAAGGTAGAGAGAAATCAAGCATTCTGTTTGAGACATTTAAGTTTGAGCTTTCTATTAAGATAAATCATTATGAAGCAATAATAACTGGAATAGTAACTGGAACAAACAATATAATATAAGCGTCAACAGCAGAGTTGAGATCTTGTTACCTCCAGAAAAGTATTCCAAATGTATTCAAATCACTCCATACTTAGGAATGTGTGGCCTAAGAGATGAGGCTGAGGGTCATGAGCTATTTCACCACATGGGAGCCAAAAGCTCTTGGGTCCTTTCAGGTATTTTGTCTTGCTAATCACATAATGGTATTTTGAATACATAACCTGTTCTCATCCTCTGATGCATCTGCATCTCCAAATTACAGGTTAATCAGTAGACCTTTTCTTGAGGTATACGTGCCTGGTTCCGTACAGTAGCCGTAGCTGAAATCTCATTTATCTTGGATCTGGTACAGTCTTATAAATTCTTTGAGTTAATGTTGTATGTTGGATTCAACAGGGAGTAAAATCCTCAAATGTCTCTGAAATTAGAGAAACAAGCATGAATATGCTATTAATCTTTTCTTTCAGCAGTAATAATATAATGCTAATAATAACAGGTATAAGTTTTTCAAAACCTTCTATGCATCACTCTATGTGCTAAAATTTCACAGACCTATAACACTCAGTACTCACACTACCCCAGAAAAATAAGATATCATCAGGTGCAAGCAAACAAACAAAATTCAGAAAATCAGATACAATGCCGACCAGCATTGACTGCATAACAAAAATATCAAAAATATAAACAATTGTTTTATTTAGCTCATGTTTCTATAGGTCAGCTAAGTGAGTTTTCTTTCTAGGTTGTCTTGATTAATCTGCATGGGGTCAGGTGGGGGGTCCACTGGCAGCTGAGTAACTTAGGATAGCTTTCCCTACATGTCTGGAGTCTGCCAGTTGTCAATTAGGCACCCACATCACCACATGGCCTCTCCAGCAAGCTACCCTGAGTTCATTCACATGATAGCCTCCGAATTTTAAACCCTCAATGTGTAAACTCTTTTAAAGTGCTGCTTGTGTCATATTTGTTAATGTCTTATTGGTCCAACCTAGTCATATGTCAAACACAAGGTTAATGTTGTAGAGGACAATCAAAGCAAGTAGATAGAAGTAGGGGAAAATTTTAGTCATTTTTGGCAATCTGCCATAGGCAAGAATACTTATGAAAAATTTTTTGTTTAATCTATAACTGGGGGTGGAATTGGGAAAGTCAGAGAAGTAGTGAAACGTTAGACCCTTCAATATAACTCCAAAAAATGTGGCACAGCCAGGCATGTTCTCTGTGGAAATACTTGACCATTTCTGAATTTTGAAAGTGCAATACATATAAGCATTATTTCTTTTCTTTTAAAAAAATTATTAAAATATAACTAACATACAATATTATATTAGCTTCAGGGATACACCATTGTTATTCAACATTTATATACCTAAAGAAGTGATCAACATGACAAATCCAGCAACCATCTGACACTATATCATGCTATCAAAATATTTTTTACTATATTCCCTATGCCGCACATACTTCTCATGGCTTTTTCATACCTGGAAATTTGGACCTTTTATTCTCCTTTCCTTCCTTTTTAAATGTATCAATTGCAGTTGACATTAAATATGTTGTATTAATTTCAGGTGTACAGCATAGCGTTGAGACATTTATATAATTTAAGAAGTGATCCCCCTGACTAGTCTGGTACCCATATAGCACTATACATAGTAATTACCATATTAAAAAGTCCCTGTGCTTTACATTACAACCTCATGACTATTGTGTAACTATCAATTTGTATATTTTAATCCCTTCACCTTTTTCACCCTGCCCCTAACCTCCTCCCATCTATCACCCTAACAAATCTAGTACCATATGACACCATACACAGTTATTACAATATTATTGACTGTATTCCTTATGCTATACCTTACATCTTCATAACTACTTTATAACAACCAATTTGTACTTTTTAATCCCTTCCCTTTTTTTCTCCCACACTCCTAAACCCCTTCCCCTCTGTCAACCATCAAAATATTTTCTATATCAATTAATTTGTTTGTTTATTTTGTTAGTTACAGTTGACATTAAATGTTATTTTATATTAGTTTCAGGTGTACAGCACACTGGTTACACATTAATATAATTTATGCAGTGATCCCCCGATTAATCTAGTATGCACTGCACTATACAGCATTATTGACTTCATTCTCTGTTCTGCACTTTACATCCCCATTACTATTTTGTTACTACCAATTTGTACTTAATGCCTTCCCCTTTTTCACCTACTTGCCAATCCCCCCTGCCCTCTGGCAACCATCAATTTGTTCTCTGTATCTGAGTCTGCTGTTTTTTTTGTTTGTTTTGTTCTTTAGATTCCACATATAAGTGAGATCATATGGTATTTATCTTTCTCAGTCTGACTTATTTCACTTAGCATAATATCCTCTAGGTCCTTTCATGTTGTTCCCAAATGGTAAGATTTCATTATTTTTTATAGCTGAGTAATATTCCACTGTATGTATGTACCACAATGTCTTTATCTACTCATGTGTTGATGGGCACTTCAGATACTTCCATATCTTGGCAATTGTAAACTGTGATTCTATAAACATAGGGGTGCATATATCCTTTCAAATTAGTATTTGAGATTTCTTCAAATAAATGCCCAAAAGTGGAATTGCTGGGTCATAAGGTAGTTCTATTTTTAATTTTTTTGTGAAAACTCCAAACTGTTTTTCATAGTGTCTGCACCAATTTGAAATCCCCTAGCAGTACAATAGGGTTCCCTTTTCTCCACATCTTTGCCAACACTTGTCATTTTTTTTTATTGATGGTAGCCATTCTGAAAGGTGTGAGGTGATACCTTATTGTGGTTTTCATTTATATTTGTCTGGTGATTAGTGACTTTGAGCATCTTTTCATGTATATTGGCCATGTGTATGTCCTCTTTGAAGAATTGTCTATTCAGGTCCTTCCCATTTTTCAATTGGATTGTTTGGGGTTTTTTTGGTGTTAGGTTGTATGAGTTCTTTATAAATTTTGGATATTAACCTCTTATCAGATGTATTATTGCTGAATATCTTCTCCCATTCGGTATGCTGTCTTTTCATTTTGTTGATGGTGTCCTTTACTGTGCAAAACATTTTAGTTTGATGTAGTCCCATTTGCTTATTTTTTCTTTGTCTCCCTTGCCTGAGGAGAAATATCAGAAAAAAATATTAAGAGCAATGTCAGAGAGTTTACTCCCCATGTTTTCCTGTAGTTTTATGGTTTTCAGTCTTACATTTCAGTCTTTAATCCATTTTGAGTTTATTCTTCTATATGGTGTAAAAAAATGGTTCAGTTTCCCTTGCCTGAGGAGAAATATCAGAAAAAAATATTAAGAGCAATGTCAGAGAGTTTACTCCCCATGTTTTCCTGTAGTTTTATGGTTTTCAGTCTTTAATCCATTTTGAGTTTATTCTTCTATATGGTGTAAAAAAATGGTTCAGTTTCATTTTTTGCATAGATCTGTCCAATTTTCCTAACACCATTTATTTAATAGACTATCTTTACCCCACTGAATATTCTTGCCTCTTTTGTCATAGATTAAATGACCATATAGGAGGAGGTTTATTTCTGGGTTCTCTGTTCTTTTCCATTGATATATGTGTTTGTTTTTATGCCAATACCATGCTGTTTTGATTACTATGGCCATGTAGTATAATTTGATATCAGGTAGCACGACAGCTTTGTTCTTTCTCAAGATTGTTGTGGCTATTCAGGGTCTTTTGAAGTTTCATATAAACTTTAAGATTATTTGTTCTAGTTCTGTGAAAAAAATGCCATTGGTATTTCAACAAGGAATGCATTGAATGTACAAATTGTTGTGGGTAGTATAAACATTTTAACCATATTAATTCTTACTATCCATGAACACAGTATATGCTTTCTTTTATTTGCATTTTCTCCAATTTCTTCCTTCAGTGTTTATAGTTTTCTGAGTATAGGTCTTTTACCTCCTGGGTTAAATTTTTTTCTAGTTTTTTGTTTTACTGTTAATGTAATTGTAAATGGGATTGTTTTCTTAATTTCTCTTTCTGACAGTTTATTATTGTTGTATAAAAATGATATCAGGGGCCAGCCAAGTGGCTCAATTGGTTAAGAGCTCGCTTAAGAATTTGAGTTCTGAGCAACAGTGGTTTGATTCCCGGCCCAAGCAGAGCAGCCGCAGAGCTGCCATCAGGTGGCAGGATGGCTCAGCTTAAAAAAAAAATTGGAATCAGTTACTAAATAGCAATTTTATTTCCTGCTACTTTACTGAATTCATTGATCAGTTCTAAGAGTTTTCTGGTGGAATCTTTTGGGTTCTCTATATATAGTTTCATGTCATCTGCAAATAATTACATTTTTACTCCTTTTTATTTTTCCAATTTGGATGCCTTTTATTTCTTTTTCTAGTCTGATTGCTATGGCTACAACTTCCAATACTATGTTGAATAAAAGTGGTAAAAGTGGGCATCTTTGTCTTTTTCCTGATCTTAAGGAGAATGCTTTTAGCTTTTCACTGTCGAGTATGATGTTAGCTGTGGGTTTATCATATACGGCCTTTTTTATGTTGAAGTATGTTTCTCTATTTCCACTTTGCTGAGAGTTTTTATCATAAATGATGCCTGATTTTGTCAAAAGTTTTTTCTGCATCTATTGATATGATCATTTTATTTTTATTTTTATTTTTGTTTATATGGTGTGTCATGTTAATTGATTTGTAGATATTGAACCAACCTTGTATTCCCAGGAATAACTCACTGGAATAACTTGATCATGGCGTATGATCTTTTTAATGTACTGCTGAATTCAGATTGTTAACATTATGTTGAGGATTTTTGCATCTATGTTTATCAGGGATATTGGCCTGTAATTTAATTTTTTTTGTAATGTCTTTGTCTGGTTTTGGAATCAAGGTAATGGTGGCCTTATAAAATGAGCTTGGGAGCTTTTCCTCCTCTTGAATATTTTGGAATAGTTTGAGAATGATAAGTGTTAATTATTCTTTAAATGTTTGGTAAAATTCACCTGTGAAGCCATCAGGTCCAGGAATTTGTTTGTTAGAAGTTTTTTGATTACCAATTCAATTTTGTTAGTAGTAATATATCAGTTTAGATTTTCTGTTTCTTCTTGATTCAGTTTGGAAGTTGTATGTTTCTAGTTTATACATTTCTTCCAGATTATTCAATTTGTTGGTGTGTAATTGTTCATAATATTTTTTTATAATCCTTTGTATTTTTGTGGTGTCCATTGTCACTTCTCCTCTTTCATTTCTGATTTTATTTATTTGGGTCATCTGTCTTTTTTTCTTGATGAGCCTGATTAAAGATTTACCAATTTTGCTTATCTTTTCAAAGAAACAGCTCTTGGTTTCATTGATATTTTGTATTATATTTTTTTAGACTCTATTTTGTTTATTTTCACTGTGATCTTTATTATTTCCTTAATTCTACTCACTTTGGGCTTTGCTTGTTGTGCTAGTTCCTTTATGTATAAGATTAGGTTGTTTATTTTAGAGTTTTTTGTTTCTAAGGTAGGCCTGTATTGTTTTGAATTTCTACCATTGGACTACTTTTACTGTGTCCCATAGATTTGGGGTCATTGTGTTTTCATTTTCATTTTCCTCAAGATATCTTTTGATTTATGCCTTGGTCTCATTGTTGAGCCATTCATTATTTAGTAACAAATCATTTAGCCTCCATGTGTTTTTCAGTTTTTTTTATTGTAATTGATTTCTAGTTTCATACCATTGTGATCAGAGAAGAGGCTTGATATGATTACAATCTTCTTAAATTTATTGAGACTTTTTTCTGGCTTTACATGTAGTCTACCTTAGAAAATGTTCTATGTGCACTTGTAAAGAATGAATATTCTGCTGCTTTGGTGTAAAATGCTCTAAGAATTTACTTCTTTGGATAATGGAAGAGTTGGGGGGAGGGGGGAGACAAAAGAAACCTTGATTACCTCTTGAGCTTTCAGGGGCCTATTAACACTTAGATAACATTCTTTCTTGTTTAAGCATCAAGATCTGAAAAGTTGCTTATATAAATCAGAGGTTTACTATCCCTAACTGGTTCAATTGTGTGGCCAAATTATATTGTAATGTTACAGAACAAAACTCTTACCTAAAAATTGTCAGAGCAAATGAATGTCAATTCTCTCCATATTTTTCAATACAATGACTGGGGGTATTCTCTACAAAAAGAACAAAAAGTCATAAGTATGATGTTAAGATACAAAAGAGATAGATTTCTTTTCTTTTCTTTTTTATGAGAAAGCTACAGTCTTTGCCTCCTTACAAACTGTTCTACACTGCCAGTTTGAACTTCTTTTATATAATAAATATTTTTATCTTCTCATTCTCTTGAAATATTCATTGTCCTTCTTGTGATCATTTCTTCCTGTATCAAGTCTGACTTTCCTGAATATATCTGACATCCTTTCCAAAGTATGTCTATTCTGTGTGTGTGTGTGTGTGTGTGTGTGTGTGTGTGTGTGTATGCCTTCTCTTGTAATCTTATTGATACCATAATCTTAGGATCAACAGGTAAAATCATTGTCCTATTTTTACCTCATTGTCACTTCCATTATATTCTCAACTCATTAAAAACTTCACTTTTTACTTATTCATGATATTTTGTCTAATCAATTGTCTTGTCTTCTCATCACTGTGATTTACCGGTACTTAGTCATTGCTCTTTGTTCTTCAAAACTTTGTAGTTGCTTCCATGTTCCAGTGTAGGAAAGATTGGATACATTAATTAGCTTTCTTTCACAAAATATTAACATGATATATAAATAATTTTTAAAAATATCTTTAACTTCTAGCAGATATAACACAAAAGTGAATAATCTTTAATGCTAAAGACCATTTTTTTCTTCCTTAGGGTTTCTTTTGACCCCTGGGGAATTTGAACTTCTTTGTGGATAACTGCATGGAAGCCAGATGACAATAAGTAAAAAGCTCTCTCATTAAGGAGGAAAATCTAATAGCTTCCCCATGTTAAGTTGAGATATCAAAGAGCTAAACTAACACTATAAGTAGAAAAAAACAAAAATATAACATTGAATGTGAAATAAGATATAATGGAAAAAGGATAAAAGCAAGAAGAATTGATAAGTAGAGGTGAAAAATCTAAAAAAATAAATTATGTCAGCTCTTTTAAAGGTCTTGAAGTCCCGTGTAAACATAATGTGTGTATCTGAAACCCTCAAATGAAGCAGTAGATGCTGTGAATGCCTTTAGGTGACAGACAAAAGCAATTGAAGTCCCTACTCTCATGTCAGGACTCAAAAGGTTTTTCATGAAGAAAATAAGAATTCACAGTTCAAATCACAAAATGCACAAGTTAACAAGACACCATTATTGAGAATCAGTGAAACAACCAAAGGATGAAACAAACCAAACATTGTTCAAGTATTAGAATTATATGACATAAAATGTGACAGAGTTCTGTGTAGTATGTTTTAAAAGATGAAAGAGATGCTTAAAATATGAACAAGTGACCTAGTAAATAAAAAATAAAATTTTAAAGATAAAATATTAAAAAATTAGACAAAACTAAAAAGAAAATTGGTGAACTAAAATGTTGATCCAAATTTGAAGGCTAAAAAGATAAAGAGTTGCAACATATTGATGGGAGACTGAGATTCACAGAGGACCCTGTGGGAGATATAGTATATAATTTTTTAGAGTTCTGGTAATTCTGGTAAACAAAGGAGAGATTGGAATGAAAAACATTTTTGTAATAGTTCCTGACAAAACATTTTCAAAAAAAAAAAAGAGAGGAAGAAAGACACAAATTCTGAGATCTAAAAATTCCCCAAAGCCCAAGCAAAATAAATAGAAAAAAAAAAAACCCAGACATATAGCATAATCAAGGAGAAGAACCCCAAAGAAAAAGAGAAAAATTTAAAAGCAACTGGAGAGATAAGCAGATCACCACAACAAACAGTAATGTGACTAAAGCTGACTTCACAACAGCAATCACAGAAGCCAGAAGATGATAGAATATCATTAATATTTGAGAAGAAAATGACTGTTAACCTATCACCAGAAAATGATCTTTTATAAACAAATACATTTTCAAAAAAGCAAAATCTAAGATAATTTATCACCTTCCTCCTCTAGATAAACAAAAGAAAACTCTAAAGAAAATTCCAAAGGGTACACTTGAGGGCAGCAATTCTCAAGCAGTGACAATTTTGCCCCACAAACAGCATTTGGCAATAGCTATAGACATCTTTCGTTGTCACAACTGAGGAAAAGGTACTATTGACATCTGGCAGGTAGAAGCCCGGGATGCAGCTAAGCTTTCTACAATGCACAGGAAAACCCTCCACAACAAAAATGATCTGGCCCAAAATGTCAGTAGTGTTGAGGTCAAGAAACCATCCTCTAAGGAGTAGAAGAAAGATCTACAATGGGAAGTTTGAGGTCTAATAAGGAATAGTAAGTAAATATTACTGGGAAATATGTACATCAATTTAAGCCAACATCTAATATAATACATTTAATTTGTGAGCGGAAAATAAGTTAATTCCCTTACCCAGATGCCCAATGGCATTACCAACAACAACAAAAAAAAGCCAGGCAACAATAACATGAATTAGTAGTGAGTAATTAGTTTTAAAGCTGTAAAGTCTTTTTCTGTTTTTCAGAAAGAAACCAAAGAAATTGAATAGCTTTAGACATTATTAACCATGCAAGGTAGAATAGTTGAGAATTATAATTAAAAGTGAAAAACACAGGAAATTAGCATAAGAAAGAGAATTACAATTTTTTAAAAGGCAAGAAATGAAATAGAAAAATCACAACAAATAGAAAGCATTATTGGACCCCAAATAAAATTTCTCCAAAGAGATACCTAAATTGGCTGTCTCTGTCTCTTCATAAGCCACCCACTGCTTGACCGCTATCATTTTCCCACATTCTGTTTCATTAAGCTACCAATGATCATTATGTCACTTAAGCTAATGGATATTTTACTATCGTTATCTTATCTGACCTTTAATTACATTTGCATTTTTTTACTAATCCCTTCTTTGAATGTTCTCCTCTTATGTATTATGGGACTTCACATTTTCCTGGCTTTTCTCCAACCCCCGCCTCCATAACTTTCCAGTCTAAATTGTTCTTCTCTTTCTGAAGCCTGGATGCCTGCATTCCTCAGAGCTTAGTTATGAACATGTTTCACACCCTACATTCTTTATGGCCAGGCAAGTTCACCTACTTTCATGGCTTCAGTCACTACCAACTTGCTGAAACTTTCAAAGATATATTTCCAGGCCAGATTTTTACTCTGAGCTCTAGACCAATATATTAAACGTACTCAAACTCCTTTGTTTGGATGTTTTATAGACACATCAAAATCAACATGTCTAAAATCAACCTCAGCATATCTCCTTTCCCTCAAATCTGATCCTCATTCAGATTTCCTTCCCTCAGTACATGAACACAGTGTCATAAACCAGGCCCTTAGGATTCACACTTGGCCCTCCTTCTTCCTTTTTCCCCATAATCCATAATCAAATTCTGTTAGTGCCAAGTAGAGAGAGCACCAAAGGAAAATTCACAGCAATCCCCAGCAACAACTCCATCCTGCCCTAAATAAACACAACCTCTAAAGAAAAGGGTGCTTGCTGTTATACATTTAGCTTCAAGTTAAATTCGCCCAAACTGCCTTCTGACTAAATTGCTTCTCTTAATTCTCTCTAATATTGAAAATTTGAAGTCCCCATTGACCCTAGCTCTTCACTATTTTTCAAATTCATTCTCTATCTTGAAGCCAAAAAGTTCTAAAAACAGTAAAAAATAGACCACATCCCTTTTCATTTTAAAATCCTTCACTGGACTCACATTGCTTTTAGAAAGAAAAAAAAAATTAACATAGGGTACACAAATGGTCCAAACACACCCCTGACCTGGATTCTGGCACATCACTAGCTTTAATTCATGGCACTCAACATTACTCTGTGGCCTAGCCAAAGCAACCCAGTTTTCAGCACCTTCAATGATCTATTCTGCTGCTCACACTAAGTATTTCATGTGCTGTTCTCTCTGGCTGGAAAGGCACTTAGCACTTCTATCATCAACATGATCCTTTAAATCGTATCATAAGCAGTAAGTTTTCAGAGAAGACTTCTTTAAATCTCCAGTGTGAGTCATTTATCCTCTATTATAAGCCCTCTTATTATGCTTTACTTTAATAGAATTTATTAAAATTCTATTTAATTAAGTATCATTGACTATTTAATATTCCCCCACTATATGGTAAGCTCCCAGAGAGAAAAGACTGTGTCTTCCCAGCTTGTAGATTTAGTGTTTAATGCAGTGTCTTAAATATGGTGGATCGTCAATAAGGATTTGTTTAATAAATACATGAAATAGGTCAGATCTACATATGGACCTTCTCTTATTCTTCTAAGACCCTCATATTCTACAACTAGCTACACTAAGAGTAAAGAATATAACTCCTAAAAACAAAAATAATGATAATTTACTTAGTTACTATCATTAATAGACAAGGGCCCATCTAAATGCAAGTTTAGCAAGTAAAAGTCTCTAAAGAAACAATCTTCCAAGACACAAGTCTACTGAAAGATACATTCAATTTAAATTAATAAACAGAATACAGTTTTCCATTCTGAAGAATACAGACTCTGGTAGTTTTATTACATTCAGGTCTTCACTGGGAACAAAGAGTCCTGGCTTTACATTTGCATAATAAAACGGCTCACTGAAATAAATCTTCCAGAATAAAGGGACATTCTGCCAGAGAGGTAAAATTGAGTTTCAATAGAAGGCAGATATTGGCAGAGATTTTTAAGCTGCAGCTTTCCCTAACATTGGCCTTCAATACTCTTCTGACCTACTAGTCATACACAGGAGGTTCTCATACAGAGTATGTATACACATGTACAGTTATATGTATGCTAACATGTGTTCATGTGTGGGTATGTGATCGTATATGTGTATGTGACTGTGTGTGTTATAGTGTATGTGTATGTACATGTGTTTGTATATGTGTGTGTACATTGGGTATGGTATGTGCATAGAATGCAGAGAAGTGAATCTGCCACAATGCATTCATAGGGATGATGTGTCATAGGTGTTAACAATGTTGATTCTTTCTGCTTTAAAAATTTTCTTTAATGTAATCATGTATTGCTTATGTAATTAAAATAAAACAAAAACAGTAAAAGCTATTTCAAAACATTAAAAAAAGTCCACTGGGTGAAAACTTCCATCAACAAGCCAACTGGGATGAGTGACATTTCCATAGCAATAGAACAAATGCTACCTCCTGACCTCCTTCAGCAAGTGAGCCTCTTCCCTTGGAGAGTAGCTGCTCTCACTCACTTACTTTGGGAGAAATTATGAAATTTTCATTGGTAAAGCTCAGTTCCCAAATCTTTCCTGAAACCAACTTTCTTTCTTGATTTTTCATTACAAATATTTAAAACCTCTCACTTTTCATTCCTGTTCTCTTATAGAGTTTTGCATCCTCCTTCATTAGTGAGGGTCTATGAATAGATTAATATCCACTCACTTGGTGACTAGGCAGTTTACATTGCCAATTAACAACTCTTAAGTAAATTTCTTGGCTATGTATTTCCTCACAAACTCAACATCCCTTGCAAAGTCCAAAACTTTCTTATATTTGTACTTTTAGTTTTTCTTAGTACCTACTAAAACTGCTTCAGGCCATGGAATTACTGCTACCCTAAATCCTGCTCCAAGCAAAGCTCCACCTCTTATCTTTGTCTCATGAAATGAGCCTCCCTAAAGAGAGCTGGTGCTTCTGAAACTTTGGGGTTTGTCCATACAAGGCTCAGTGAGGAGCTACATGTATTCCAGTGGGGTCTTCACCTAAAAGTTTTGTCTTTCCTCTACTTTGGATTTAAGGGCTACTTTTGCAGCGGTTCTCAACCTGTGGGTCACAACCCCTTTGGGGGTCGAATGACCCTTTCACAGGAGTCACCTAAGACCATCAGAAAACAAAAAGATATTTACATTACGATTCATAACAGTAGCAAAATTACATTTATAGAGTAGCAGCGAAAATAATTTTATGGTTGGGGGTCACCACAACATGAGGAACTGTATTAAGGGGTCATAGTATTTGGAAGGTTGAGAACCGCTGACTTTTGGATTAACATTTCTACTGAAGTTAAGAGTACTAAGAGAACTTTTTGATACTCATTTTTTAAAAGCAGGACCAACTTCTACTTTCTCTGTTTTTCTGCTTTCTCTTTTTTCCAAAATGTATCAGAATTCTTGAACAAGAACTCTCTTATAGAGAGTTTAAGACAGAACGAACACATGCATCTAATTTTACTTCCTCCAGAAAACCACCCGACAACACAGTACAGTGATTCTTCTTTAAAGGCATAAATTCACAAGGATGGAGAACGTAAGAGGTAAGGATGCAATAGTAGCAAAATTTTGGAAGTTAGAAAACATATGGACAATTGGTACCTGTAGTATAATAAAAAGTTTGGCTGTCATTTGTCCTGGGTTCCTAGGAGGAAAACTCTAAAACCTTTGGAATTTTCCAAGTGAAAGAATTATTTTTGTTATTTATGAGCTCCTGGCGTAATGACTGAGTTTATACTAATGAGGTGACTCCTGATGGGCCCCTAGATAGCTTCAGGGTAGAAGCTGGTCATCAGAAAGACCAAGGACATGATGACATGGTTGGGATTTTGAGCTAGTCCAGCCTTCAGGGATGGGAGAAGGAGATTGATTTGAATCACATGGCCAGTGGTTTAAACATGCATAATCTATAAAACCTCAGTAAAAACTCTGAGCCTCAAAACTCATTGGTGAATACATCCATGTGCCAGGAGGGTGATTTCCTGTGATTCCATATGGAAAGAGTACAGAAGCTCTGCATTTTATGTGTTCATTATCTCTCAAGCTTCCTAACATAGTTTTTACTAGTCCCATGTTTTTGATGAGAAAAGCGTATCAGTCAAATGACATTGCTAAGAGTGGAGCCTGTCTTTCTTGACTCTAAAGCTTATTATTCTTGATTGTTTTACTAATCTTCCTGTCTTCCTTCAGTATGGCCAATAAATACCTATTGATCTCATAAATAAGATTTAATTTTATCAGATATGCTCTATTATTAACAAGAATTTCACATTAATGTGTCCTTCCCTATGTCAGAATACTAGATCTCCATGGATTACCCATGAGATTGCAGCATTAGTAAAGCATGATGTATTCCACTGGGTGATATATTGTTTGTGAAGCATGATAAATGATCCTCTCGATTTCTTTACTTGAAAATAAGATTTAAAATTTTCAAAATATTATTTATTTCAATTCCTTTAAGAGCAAAGGAGAGGTCGTTTCCCACACTACATTAGAAGTGATACCAAAACATTTTGGGACATTTAGCAATACTACTGAGAAATAATGTAAGTATAACTTACTACATAACTGGAAGAACTCTACCTAGATTGTTTTTATGTACCTAGAAGTCATTTAAAAACATTAAACATTAATAATAAATAAAGATATTTGTGACTAAAAAGAAGAGCAACAGTGCTAATGCTGCCTGTTCCTTGACAGCTCACCTTAGAAGCTTTCATCTATTTGCCCAAAATGAAATATCTTGGAAGAAAGACAGCCAAGGAGATTCCTTATTCTTCAAAATTACAAATGATCCATATGAGCAATACTAGGACAATAAGTCATTCTAAGAAATAGCATATTTTTGTGCTTTCGTTTAAAATTATCAAAGAAGACATCTGGCTTTGTAAAAACCAAAATGCCCTACTGTTTGAGAAAAGTTGTATTGTCACTCTAAAAAATGACTTTAGTAACACATTGCTATTGAATGGAAGTTCCTTGTGAATAGGCATAGGGAACTTTTCTCACTTGCCAGGACTCTCTGATAGAAACGATTGCAGACTAGGGAAACCCACATGCTGATCAGAAAGGTGATAGAAATTTAGCCAAGAAGACATGAAAATAACCCAAAATTGTGGAAATGTACAAGTTTCACCAATTGTGGCTTTTGCAGATACTGTATAAGTGTGCAATCAAAAAGAAAAAAATGACATTTTTGGTTTGTAAAGACCTCCTGCCCTGTTTGGCTCTCAAACAGTGATTGGCAGAACCCCTAAGGCCACTGAGGTAAATCTCTAAATATAATATATAGGTTGGTTCCTGGTGAGATCTACCTGCACTCAAGGGAATAAACACTGCTATTAAACAGATCTTCTCTTACTACATGATGTCAAAAGCAAATATTTTACTATTGTACATTGCTAACAAGTAAGATATTACAAACTTTTCTAGATCTTGGTAACAATTATTTATGCCTTTTTCTTTCATATGGTTCTTTAATTGACAAGTAGCTGTAATCAGTTTTCCAAATGAAAATAATAAATGCTTTACTTCATGTATAAAGATGAGTTTTGTGTTTTCAGGCATTTCTCAAATAATAGGGATGATTCAGGTTGAATAGTTTTTAGCTCTACTCTTTGATATATTTACATACTGGCAAACATTAACTATATTCTCATTATGGATTGGTCTAGGAGGGCCAGATTCCTGAAGCACCCACTCTGCCTTCCAGGAAACCATAGCTGTAACCAACCATAGATACAAAAACTTTATGTAACAATTCTGTGCCTATTGCTATGGGAAATCAAAATGGTACTGAGAACACTGGCTAAGATGAGTCTAGGAAAGTTTCATAAAGTTGTTTACATTGAAGTAGGTTTTTAAATAATTAGTAGGGATATATATCTAAGGGTAAATGGAAGTGACGTTTATTGATGTGTATTTTCTCTGTGCTACAGGCTTTGTTTAAGTTATTTCTGCTAATTTTCACAACAACTCAATCATTATCTCCATTTTATTATTAGGAGACAAAAGTTCAGATGGGATAACTAACAGGAAAATTGATAACCACTGAAAAACTGACAAAGTAGGGACATAAACTTAAATATTCTAATATCAATTAGGGTTTCTGAAAATTTCTACAGTTAGAGAAATGAAGGTGTCAATTGTATCAGATGATGTCTTTAAAAATTATTCAGAATCATACAGGAAACATCTCAAATATGAAATGTAAATAGAGATAGGTTGTGATATAAAGATCATTATACAATTTTCTGTTTTGTTTGTATGTTTGAACTATTTCAACATTAAATTGAACACTTTTTAAAAAGCATTAAAAAAATCTATGGACTGGGCTTACTGAGAAATTCAGAACTAATAAAGAAATGTAATCTTTGAAATATCAGTGTAAAATTCCTCATAAGAGGTTAAAGACAAAGTTTTCAGAAGTAAGACAAAATAACATTAGACATCATATTTGAAACAAGAGCTACAAGATCATAGCACATGATCAAAGTGCATAGATTTAAGAATGTAGTGATCAGCCAAAATATGTGTGGAGATAGATTAGGACATTTTATTAACTATAAAGTTTCAGAGAAGACCACCCATTTATATGATCTCATAGTCAATGAACCTTTAGTTAAATGTAGATAGAAGATGATAATGTGATTGAAAATTAGTGTTTGGTAAGAATTTTTTCCATAGTACAGTAGATTGCAAAAGAAATTTTAGTAATAACTTAAAACCAAAGTTTTAAGATATCTCTTTGTGACAATATAAAAAATTCTGAATTGCATTTATAATTTGACAGTTCAGGTAAACAAAAATAAGCAAATAATCTGAGTAATACAATCAGCTAACATTTACATAAATTATATAGTTATAGTGAACCATTTAATTACTACAAAGAGAATCACACTTTTTTCTTACTCATGGAAATGTATTTTTCTTCTGAATTCTATATTTTCTAGAAAGGAATCTTAATAAATTTTAAATATATTTTATTAGTAATAGTCTCTGATTTGTCAAAAATAAAATGAATGATAGATAAGTGACAAAAAACAACATGGAAATTAAGAAATTCTTTCCTAGATGATATCAAGATCAATGAGAAAACACAAAATAGAAAATACAAAATGTATATAATACAATAAAAGGAAAACATTTCATAAGAATATCTGTGGGACACAGTTAAAGCTGTACTCAAAATTTATAATGTCACATACTTGACTTCTTTTAGTATTAGGGAAGAAAAACTGAAAATATGGACTTAAGTTAACTTAAGGAATTAAAAAAGATAAATATATAAATTAAGAAAGGGAAAGTTATAAATATTAAAGTTAAAAATCTGTAAAAATAAAAAGGCAAAATAATAAACAAAAACTGAAATCAAAAGTTGATTTTCAAAAAAAGTGTCAGTAAACAAGAACAAGAGAAACCCAAGTAATATTTTATTGAGCCAACACAAAATACAAAATATTGGAAATGATAAATTTTAAACATAATTATTGCACTGTTTAAAAGACTTGGAATATTGTATTAAAATGAGACTATGTTTATATTGAGAGCACAGTATGATTTTTTTTTTAGCAAAATATAGATCACTGGGCTTGATCCAGAAAGAGTAGCAAAAGGACAATGACAAAGTTATATAAAATTTGAAAACCTGATTAAAAATCTATCATTAACAATGTAATTTTATATAGCACTAGTTTATTCATTATCATTAATGTATAGAATTTATTTGTAAGAATAGATCACAATCTATCCATTCTAATGTAAGTAAATGTTTGATTTCCAGTAATTATTGCAAATGATATTGTGATCATTCTATGTGAGCTCCTTAACAGGCAGGTTTCCTATGCTATCTTCCTACAAAATCATATGTTGTCTATTTAAATTATCCAAGTCTTTATCGAAACAATGGGTAAATTCTTGTTTTCCACGGCCTCATGACCATATGGTTTCACCAAGTTTTGCTGATATATTTTTTTCTCAGACTTCTCGAAGTCATAGTAATTGAGAAAGACAGATTTTTGTTACGCTGTTGGTGCTTTGTAATTACACGCAATGTGTACTGAACCACATCAAGACCCTGGCTCATAAGCCAGATTTCTCTATCTTTCTGTGTAAGTATCAGCAGTGAGGGAAGTGGCAGCAGATGGTGTTCCCCTAGCAACTGTGTTTCTAACTCACCCGTTCTTGTCAGTACCTGCTTGAAGGTTTCAAACTTGTAAGCAGTTCAATTCCTTTGATAAACTTGTTGAAGAAACAGTTGAGAGGATCTATTTGGGAGCAAAAGCTGTCTCCAAACTGTTCTCAGCCTTACTGCATTCCAATTCATTTGGAGGGCATCTGGTTTTATCAGGGGTTCAGAATTATAACCACGTCTGATGCATCATAAACTGAACATAACTATCTCTTTTCTCTTTTGGCTGGCTTGCTCAGCCAGGCAGTACTTAAAATGACAGGGATCTGAACATAAGCTTAGTCAACACTTTAGCTAGGTTGTTTCATGTTGGCAGTAGCCACAGAGGCTAAGTGTGTGTGTGTACGTTTGAAATGCATTCGTCTGTGTGATCAGCTATGACCACCTTGGAAAACGTTCTGCTCCTGTTTGGAGAAGCACCCCCACCTACAGCAGCAGGTCGGGTTCTCCAGGAAACAGATTGAACTAGTGTGCAGGATGTTTACTGGGGAGTACTTTGAGATCAAGTCCTGTGTAAAGGAAGGGAAGGGTAAAGGACTGGGAGGAGAGAGAAGTTGATCTGTGATCATCCAATGCCTCATCCAATAGCACAGGATGCTCTGAAACCACGGTGCCTTTATATTTCCCTGCGTTGTGGAGAGGGCGCTGGATCTTCTCCTATATGGACCTGTCAGTGTTTGCAGGCTGCTTCCAGGAAGCGGCAATGACAGGGCAGACTTCTTCAGTCCTGGGCAATTTCCAAAGGAGGTTGATAGAGTTTAGCTGTCAGGTGACAAGCTTCCCAGGATCTTTGGAAATAAGGAATGAGGCTAACAAACTCTGAAGGAGGAATCTGGATGACTCATCACAGAATCTACTCAGCCATTCTAAGCACCTTTTTGGTGACTCCAAATGACGATTTCTTCCATTAGTTACAGGCTCTTCATACCATTGCTAGATCTCTGGAGTCAGCTACAAATACCTCTTCACTATGGTACCTGTGCCCACACAGGGAGTGGCTTTGCTTTGGAGGTGACACCAGATAGTAATAATCCCTTCGCTCTGATGTTCTTAGATGTCACTAAAGCATGTTAGGCTGGTATCATGTCTCTGTTCAGGCACTGCCTGCAGCTCCTCTTCCCTTGCCTTGGTCATCCTGTCATTCATCATTTCCATGCCACATATTGTTCCATGTCGAACAATTTTCCTCCTTGAAACAAGGTTTTTATACAAATTATCATTGCCTTTTGTCTGAACTTGTCCAAAATATAGAGTTTCAAATCCAGACCCTCTTCTCCCTTAATATGAGATTGTATGGCATTCACTTAGCCTGGTGCCTAAAATGTACTCAGTAGCTTGTTGAACTTAATCCAACCATACATAATTTCCTCTCTGAAATGTGAGGGTCCTATTTAGATTTTATTTGCTGTTTCACCAACCTGGAAATGCATGAATTTCAGGAATTCAAAATGCCTTTGAAAATGCCCTCTTTGAGGTGTCACTTAAAAAAAATGTCCTCTGCATTCTTAAACTACTAGATACCATTGTTATTTTTATTGTTAATATTATTACTGTGGAGCTTTGGTTTAAAATAGTGAAAATGGATGCTGGCTGACTTAGGAAGAAAGATCATTTACTGTGAAATTATTGGTTGATGTACAGAATCAAATGGAAGGCTTGAGAAACAGGCTGGGGTGTGAGCAGGTTTTAGGAAACCTCCAGGGAGCCAATAAGGAAGAATTAATAAGTTCAAAAGGATTCCATCACTGGATACATGTATGTATTCTCTTTTATTTATAATATTTTTTCATACCTTCACTCAAAATTCAAATGCTAGACTTGATTGGTCTAGTCTGGTCATGTGCCTATGCTCCCTACATGCACTGTATTTGCCTCCTGATTGCTTTTATATTCCACAGTCCGTGTTTCTCATCTGAGTGGATATCAGTGATATCCTCCTAGTTGCCCAAGTGAGAAATCTAGATGTCCTATAACATTTATATACACAGTTATTGCTACAGGTGTAAATACATCTATTATAACATTTACATATACTAAATGTATATGTAAACACTATATGCTAACACTCGATCCACTTTTCTACTTCCCATCCTGACTTATGTACCCTGTTCACACATAAGAGACTACAAACTTTTTACAGCAGGGAATATCATATATAATTGTATCTACATAATATGGCCACAAAAAAGTTTGAAACTACAACAAAAGATATCTTTCTCGCTCCCAACTATTCAAGAGCGTTTAATCGCATTTCTAGTCAGAGCTTAATATTTCTGCAAGCCTATATATATTTTTATTTCAAAATAATACATGTACACATTCTTTAAATGTTGGATCATATTAAAAGACTCATAATGACAACCAGAGTGTGCTCTTCTCAAAGCCACACTCCAATTGCCTTGAAACACTTTCAACTTTTTTTGCTATTTTTCTGACATTTTCCTGTATACATGTATAATGTGCTTATACTAACATTTCTCAAGTCATTATGTTAGATTTTATTCACTGACTTCCTATTATGTCAAATATGGGTACACACCTTCCTGGTATTTTCCCTTTCAAAATCTCCCAATACAGGTTTGCCCCACTAATATAAATTCGTTTGAAATTTCCTTTACCTCTCAGTTTTTCTAAATACCCCCCTCTCTATTTTTGGCTTATTTGATTGTTTGTTTGTTTGTTTGTTTGTTTGTTTGTTTGTTTGAAACTCATTCTATTTCGAGGTTTCCTCCAAATATTCTATAGCATTTAGCTCTATATTTTTGAGTAAGCTACTGGTTAGAATGCTGATTGAAGTTGTATGTGTATTTGACTTGTTGAGTAGATAGGGAGTTATTTTTTTCTGAGCTCCTTGGTTTTCTCCAGGATGCCTATAAAAGCCCATTTTGGATATTGATAACTCAGCTGCTTGCTTTCCTGAGGCAGAAGGCAGAAGGGTCCTGAAGTTTTCACATTTGATTATGGAAGTATACATTTGATTTCCTTAGTTTCAATACAATACCCAATTCTGCTTTCTGCTTTGACTGGTGCCCCTAATTCCAAAACTTCTCTGATTTTTTTTTTCTCTGTAGAAAAAGAAAACATCTGTTTTTTGCAGAGGCTGAAGGGGTGGTGGGTACATGGTTGTGTGTATATATTCGGGGTGAGGATCTAGGAGTCTAGTCACCAAGAGTTCTTCACAGTTTTTCAAACCTTTGTTTCCTACTCCATGTCTTACCCACATCTTTTAAGTCGTCTTTTATTGTACTACAATTTTCTGAGCCTTTTGGGGTGAGGGGGTATCCTGGAAAAAACCAGCTTGCCTATTATCAATGTCTTTTTCAAGAAGTAACTTTTAACTCTCCAACAATTTTTAAATTTCAACTGAATGTTAAGAATTGCTTAATTTATGTGTGATTGAATTATATGAAAATAATTATATGATCTTATCTAACATAGATAATTTCCCATTCACTGTGCTGACCTTTCACTTATTCGTTCAGTTATTCAACCAATAAATGTTATGCTTGACATTTTTCAGCTGCTTGGGATATACTAGTAAAAAAACAGATAGAAAATACCTTTCTATTTGGAGCTAGGTTTCTGACGGGAGTTCAGACTATCAGGTTTTTTTTTTAAAAGCAATGTATTTTATTATAGATAATAGCACAATAAGCAATACAATATAATATGTAATATACAATTTGTATCTGTATTTTAGATAGCAATATGTATTTTTCCCCTAGAGCTAGAAGAACATTACAACACTAGAAGACCCAATGTAACCTTCCCCAGTTATATCCTCTTTTGTCTCTGCCGTGGATACCACTTTCTGATTTTAAGTTAATTATTTCCCTGATTGTCCTTAGAGGTGTATTTTCTGAAATTCACATTTGGAATCATCATACATGTGTATGTTTTTCTGTAATTTGCTCTCTTGCTTGATGATATGTTTTCCAGCTATATATAGATTTGAGTAACTGTAGTACATTTATTTCCATTAAATTTGTATTGTACAATTTATTCACTTTATTATTAATGGCTATCAGGGTGCCTTCATTTTTTGGTTTTGTTTTGTTTCTTGCTACTGCAAACAATGACCATATAAATATTCTGGCACATTGGTACCATGTATAAGAATTTATTTGGGTTTATACATAACAGTAAAATTGGTGGGTCATAGGGTATGCACATATTCAACTTAACTAGGCAGTACCAAACCCCTTTCAAACTCTTTCCTAGACTGGCAGTGAATGGAAACTCTTCTTGCTCTACATCCTAGCCAACACTTAATATTATTTGATCTTTGAATTTAAAATCTCACTCTGAATTTAAGTTGAATTTCCCCGATTATCATAAGATTGCATATTATTATACACACACACACACACACACACACACACACACACACAGAGCCAAAAAAATGTATACACATTTTAAGATAGAAAAAATCTGTATTAAAATTGTAATACTCAATATATACCTATAACAAAAGATGAATACAAGTCATGTGTATACATTTTTTGGCACCCCCAGTGTATGTATGTGTGTGTGTATATATATATATATATATGTGTGTGTGTGTATGTATATATATATATATATATATATTCCTTTTGTGGTTCATCTTTGAAATTCTAGTTTATTTCTTTTGTGCATTTTTGGAACAGGTTGGTTACTTTTCCTTATTGATCTGGAATTCTTCCTAATATATATTATGTTAATAATATATTAAATATTTTGCAAACTTTTTTTTGAAGTCTGTGTCATAACTTTCCATTCTCCTTATTAATATTATTTGTAAGGAACAGAAAGTCTTATTTTTAATGCAATAGAATTTATCAGTCTTTTCCTTTATGGATTGAATTTGTGTTTTATTTAAGAAGTTCATCCCTCTTCCAAGTTTGAAAGTAGTATAATTATGCTTATTACCATGTAAGTTTTTATCAACCTAAAATGAATTTTGTGTATGGTTGATTCCTACTTATTTACTTATTAATTAACCATTTGTGGAAAGCCATCCTTCTCCTCTGACCTGCACATGTCCTTTTATATGTAGGAAAAATCAGAAAACAAAGTAAATCATAAGCCTGTCTCACTCATGAAAATTCCCAAATCAATTATTAACAAATGGAATATGAGAGGTATAAAAATGATAATACATCATGACCAGCTTATGTTATTCCAAGAATGTAAATTTGATAACCTTAAAAAATAATAACCTGATTTGGATATTGAGTTTATTCTAGCTTCGTAAAAATACTTGTGAAAAAATTATAAACATCTAATTATATTACTATTATTTTTCATTTTCTGACCAGAGACTTGTTACTCTTATTACATATTTTACCACACTACCCCCATAACTCTGTTGATGTTTTTAATTGAATATTTCTTTTCTGTTTCAAAATTACTGATGCTATATTTAGTATTTCCTTTATTCTTTTGGTAAAGGAACTGTTGCATCAAGCCATGTTGGTGTCATATTCTTAGTCACTGCAATCCCCATTCTTTCCACCTCACTCTTTCCTGCTTGGAGAGCTTGTTCTTTTCTCTTTTCCCCACACTGCTACCTGTCTGGTCTTTTAAGGACATTTCAGGGTTTTTTCTGTCTCTTATCTAGATGTAAATTTCGTAATAAAGGTGAATGAATGGAAAGAAATATTTTTACAGAAAGAAATGGAGGGAGGACAAATGGCTAGGGCCCAGTCCACTGTGTAGTAAAAGTTGATACATGAGAAGTGAGTAGAATGGCAGCCAAGAACACCTGCACTGTGTCAGGTGTGGCCCAGAAGAAAGAGGCTTCAAAGAACATTTCCTCTGGGTTATAAGTGAGGGCAAACCTATGTTTCTAGAAAGTAACAAATAAAGATTCAAATTTCATTTTTATTTATATTTCACCAGCTATGATTGAGTGCATGCTTTATGGTAGGCACCTTTTACATCAAGGATACAGCAGTAGATAAAACAGGCAAAGACTTTACTCCCATGGAGTCTACACAGCACAGAAGTGACTTAAAAAATGAGTGCATAATTAGACAATATCTTTGATATAATTGTTAAGATGGGAATATAGCAAAGTAAGGGGAACAGTGATGGAAGGAAGGGGTGCTATTTTACATAGCATAACCAGGTAAAGCCTTTGAGCAGGGATCTTAAAACTTCTGGATTTTGTTTTATGAATGAGATGTTGAGCTAGGACTGAGCTACCTGAGGACCCAGGTTCTGCTGGGGGTACAGTTATCATAAAAGATAAACATAGGGTACTTTGGGAGGACAGATGTGACCCATTAAACTAAGCTTAGTTCAGCAGGTTTCTAAAAGGCTTATAAGGGGGAGACCAAAGTTTCAAAGGTGAGGAAAAAAATAGGAAGTCAGAGGAGCTAGAAAACGTGTGCACAGGGAAAACAGTGTGCGTGGAGGCATAACAGAAAGTAGAGTGATGTACTGCAAGTAACCCTAGTTGCTCTAGGCTGCAGGGTTGTAATGATCATTAAGTCAAGAGATGCAAGCAGAGGCAAAAACAAAAGTATTTCTCTGACAAACTGCGTAGTTTAGATATTACTCTGAGGTCAGTGCGGGGAGAAAATGGTGATTTTAATTAAACAAGGGAGTAACAAGGTTAATGTTATGTGTTAGAAAGATCATTCCACATGTTGGAAAGTGGCCAATTTATAGAGGGCAGATTGAAAGGAGTAAGACTGGAGTCAGAAAAACCATTTAAACATCTGTATTTATCAAAACATATTATCTAAACATGAATATTCTTGTCCCTACAATCTGTCAGGCATTTTTTTCTAAGTACT
Organism: Hipposideros armiger; assembly: GCF_001890085.2. Classification (NCBI taxonomy): domain Eukaryota; kingdom Metazoa; phylum Chordata; class Mammalia; order Chiroptera; family Hipposideridae; genus Hipposideros; species Hipposideros armiger. The sequence goes on from NW_017731984.1 coordinate 329,549, forward strand.
GGTCATGCAGAAAATAAGGCTGGGATAACATAATGAAATTTTATTATGAAACCTCTAATTATATTACTATTATTTTTCATTTTAATTCCTGCTGACCACTTTCTTGTTCATATGTTGATCTATCCTTGATAATGTTTGTTTTTCATCTGAACATCTTATTGAACCATGTATATCATCAATTAGCATAATGATCATAAATATTCTCTCTGGTTACAGTGCATATCCAGGCCTTTATTGTAGCTCACAAAATTCAATGGTTATATAATAGGATTAGTTGCCTCCCTCCAGTCTTCATTGCATCCAACACAAGTAAACTCACTTTAATCTTCAGGAATTAAATGTTCTGGTCTTTAGTCAGGTTAGTGTTCAATGCTTTTCAATCTCACGGATGAATATTGGTTACAAGTTATCTGAACCATCAGTTTATTACAGAGAAAGCTGCCATTTGACTGCTTATATTACCTGCCCCAGTACTTTCTCTTTGTCTATACTTTTCCTCTTTTTAAGGGAAGTCATTAAAGTTTTCTTTACAAACTGCAGCTTGCTGTTTTCCTTTGGTTTGTGTGGCAATGAATTGAGTTTCTAGAAAAATATTTTAACCACACAGCTCAATTTCTTACCTCTGAGTATTCCTTAATGTGTAAAACCTTTATCTTGGAGGCTTTCATTTTTCTGCACCCTTGGTGGGTACTTTATAATGTGACTCAAAGTCAATCCTAAAAATCATCAGTTTATCCTTATTTCAGATGCAGAGGATGCCATTACGGCTCTATTCTGCAATGAGTCAACTATTAGCCCCCTCTTATTCACTGGCTAAATAGACAAGAATTGTCACATAAGAAATGAAGCTCTACGTATTTTGTTCCTTGTGCATTATATACTTGAAAACAAGTAAGTAACTACATTTTATGTCACAGGAGGAACATCCCTAATTTTATGCCACTATGTTTACCCATACCAGTTAATCCAAGTGTTCAAGAACGAAAGTTCCTAAATATTACATTTTATTAGATGTTATCAGAAGATACTAAGTGGTTAAAACAGCATGGGTTTATGAGTTTGCAAATATGACTTATTAACTTTGTCATTTCCAAAGTATATGAAATTGGGAAGCTTAATATCTCTGAACCAATCTTGCCACATCTGTAAAATAAAGATAAAAATATGCTTCAGATTGTGAGTTATATATTTTTTCTAGAAGTTTTTGTCAATGATTATATATTTATAAGTCTATATGAATTTTCTAATGTATTTATCAGGTTTCAAAAGAATCACTTTGGGTTGGGATTTAGAATTGCATTCTATTTGTAGATTAATATTTTTTATTTTAGGAATAGGATTTATTTCTCTACTTATTCAAGATGTTTGTGTCTATTCTCAGAATATTTCCTTCATCTTTTGTTCTAACTGAATTCTGGCAATCCCTGATGGACACTGACAGACAGGTAGCTCTTGCAAGTGTTGGTTGTCTTATTCTGTTTTTCTTTTCTTTTTCTTTCATTTCCAACAAATAATCTGTGAAAGGTTCTAGAGGTAGAATAAGTTTTCCTCTTGCTTTTCATTGTCACATCCAAAACACCTCTCTACTCCCTCAAAACTATTCTCTTTGTGGCAGTTTAAACCAGCCTGCCTCTCACTCTCTGATTTATTTAACATTAGAATGTAGCTCATACTTCTCACTACTATTCTTGTCATCACTCTTGGGATAGGAACTTAATTACAAAAATGATCTCAGATTTTTGTCTATTTCTGTTTTCATGAGTTTAGTAATGTGACTTTGCTGATCTGCCTCAGGAGGTATAGAGTCTATTTCTCCACATTTTGAATTTGGGCTAAACCTGTAACTTACTTTAGATGATAGAATGTGGTAAAAGTGACATTGTATTTGTTCTGAGCCTAGACCCCAAAGGGCCTTGCACACTCTACTGTCTCTCATATCCCTCTGAAAATAGAACCTGCTGAGTTAGAAACTTTAATGACTGCTGAATCATAAGAGACCATGGAGCAGAGCCAAGCAAGTAAGCTCAGTGGTCCCAGCTGAGGCCCTGAACTTCTGACAGGACCCAACCAAAAATATTAAAACCAAACAGCAACTAACCCACAAAAATGAAAATTAAAACCACAGTGAGGTATAACTACACTTATGAGAACGTTTAAAAACTTTTAAAACTGGCAATATCAAATGATTATGAGGATCTGGAGCGGCTCTTATGCATTGATAGTGGAAATTTGAAATGAGAGCCATTTTGGAAGACAACTTGGTAGTTTATTTTAAAGTTAATATTTTAAGAAATGTCATATTTTCCTTTAAAAGGTCATAGTAAGCGTATGATCCAGCAATCTCACTCATAGGTATTTACCCAAGTGAATTCTGAAATTTATGTCCACATAGCTTTATTTATGATCACCAAAAACTGGAAACAACCCTGTAGTAAGCCAAATAATGATCCCCTCAAAGATACCTACATCCTAATCCCTGGAGCCTATGAGTATGCTACTTACGTGGCAAATGCAGGTTAAGGTTTTCGGTGGAATTAAAGTTGCTAATCCACTGACTTCAAAATAGGAAAAATATCCTAGATTATCCAGGTGGGCTGAAGGCAACCACATGGGTCCTTAAAAGTGGAAGAGGGACTGGAAGTGAGAGCCAGGTTGTGTGAGAAGGACTCAGCCCGACATTGCTGGCTTTGAAGATGGAAGAAGAGGGCCACAGGCTAAGGAATCCACCAGGGGCTTTCAGAGCCTGGAAGGAACAAGGAAATGGATTCTTCCCTAGAGGCTCCAGAGAAGAACGTGGCACTGCTGACACACTGACTTTAGCCCAGTGAGACCCATTTTGGACCTCAGACCTCCATTAAGATAATAAATTTGTTTTATTATAAGCCATTAAGTTAGTGGTCATTTATTACTGAAACATTAGAAACTTTATATTTAGATGTCTTATAACAGAAAAATGGATAAAAAAATGGTACATCTGTACAATAGAATACTTTTCTGCAATGAAATGAAACAATCTATCCATAGAATGACATCAATGAAACATAAAGGCATTTTACTAAGTTAACATAGCCAGATCCCAGTGGCATTTATACAGTATTCAGGTAAAACAAAAATAATAGGGATGGAAACAGATAAATGGTTACCAGGGTTTGCATTTGTTGGAACAGGTTGATTAGAAAAGGAGAGCACAAGAGGATTTGGGGTTCGGGACGTGGGGTGGGAAATAGAACTATTCTGTATGATACATGACTATATGCATTTGCCAAAACCCATGGAACTGGATACCACAAACAGGGAATTTTAACTGTGTGCAAATTTTTTTTAAAAATCAACCAGGAAGTTAGGGAACCTGCAAGGGTAAATAGCCATATGTATCTTTAAATATGATAAAAATATAAAAGTTAATGGAAAAACCATTTACATTCCTGCCTCAGAGAGAAGCATTGCCAACTGGTAGTTTATATATTCCCAGATTCTTTCTATTCATGTAGATAAATAAAGGTATCAATTACTTACAGATTCATCAAAACATCCTAAACAAATTTTCATATCATCTCAAATTCATTTATGACTTTCAATATCTCAATGTTTTTCTTTTCTACAAAGTCTTTCAAGTTCTCCAACTGTACACTTACTTTGATATCTAAACTGGTGTCAATACTGGTTTAGTAATTGCTTAGGTTACAAATTAGCAATTCTTTAAAGTTGGTTGTATTTTTTGTGTGTGCTTAGTTATCTACTGCTGTGTACCAATACTACCACAAACTTAGCCACTTTAAAAACATACATTTATTATGCCACATAAGCCCAGAGGTTAGCTGGTTCCTCTGCTTAGAGTCACATAAGGCTGTGATCGAGTTGTTGGTCAAGGTAGAGTTCTCATCTGGAGACTTGACTGGGGAAGGAACTGCCTCCCTCTTTTTGTGGTTGTTGGCAGCAACTGGCTCCTAGTGATTGCATTACTGAGAGCTTCAGTTTATCACTGGCTGTCAGCTAGAGTCCCCCCTCAGCTGCTAGAGGCCATCTGTAGTTGCTTGCTGTGTTAGGGTTTCCTAAAATGGCTTCTTGCCTCTTTACCACCAGGAAGGGAGAGAAAAAGAAATTCCAGGCACACAGGTGCTGCAATCTTATGTAAAATAATCACATAATCAAGTACACATAACCACATACATCTTGTCATCTTTGCAAGGAACAGTCCCACCCACCCATAAGGGGAGAGGAACACACAAGGTGAGACCATCAGATGAGGATGATAGGAGGGACCACAAGTGTGTTCATCAAGAATCAACTAAGGGCCGGCCAAGTGGTGCGATAGTTAAGAACTGGCTTGGGACACCAGAGGGCCCCAGTTCGGATCCTACATACGAGGGCCAGTGACACTGTCCTCTACAGCTAAGATGCTGAACAACAGCTCAACCTGGAGCTGGGCTGCCGTGAGTCGCCGGCGACGGCGTAGGCTGCAGGCCCTGTGGCAGTGGGTTGCCATGGGCTACCGTATGTGGCTAGCAGCCAGTGTGAGCAGCCTGCATGAGCAACCAGCAGCCTCAGTGAGCAGCCATCCAGAAGCCGGCGACTGATCTGCCTCGCCTGGGAAGAGCGCAATGATGGTGCCAACTTGGGCCGGTGAAGCAACGTCCTCCACAACTAGACTGAAGAAAATAATGACAGCAACTTGTCTGTTCCCCTTCCCCCAATTCCCCAGCACTGTTCCCATCCCCCCAATTCCCCAAGAAAAATCTTTAAAAAAAGAATCAGCTGAGAAACAAGTTTCTGGTGGCATCCCATATCCTGTTCTTTATGGTAATGTGCCCTGTTCAGACACCTCCAAAGGATTTTTTTCATTATATCTAGTGCCCACCTTCATTTCTAGTCTCTAGTTTATTTTCAGTAAATAGTCTTTTTCTACTTCTCAAAAAAACTACTTTTCACTTGCATGGAATAGCTATATAATACCTTTATTTAGTTCTTATATGTTCTTCATGTAGAAATGCCTTAAAATCCCCAACATGTGTATTGTGTATGATGTCCAGATCTGTTGCTGATAAAAAGCTTCATATTTTACAGATCCTTTTGTTCATTTCGTCAGAAACCTGGAAGGAAAGGTGACATCCAAATTATAACATTTATCCAGAATTCATGGGATTCTTTCAAAGTTTTATTTGAAGAAGAGAGGGGAACAATTGTGTAACAAATATCAGATATCATCTAGGATATCTGTTTCCACTAGTCTAAAAATATGTTTAGTAGGGGTTATATCTGACTCAGATTCATAATCCCCAACCACTAGGGATGATAGGATATTATATATATATATATATATTGAATATCGCTATAGTCGCCTTTGAAGTACTCCCCTTGAGAAGCTATACACCAGTGCCAGCACCTAGTCCACCCTTCAAAGCACTTTTGGAACCCTTTCTGGAATGGTCATCAGAGCTGTTCATCCTATTACCCTTGATGTCCTGAATATCATCAAAATGTCTTCCTTTCAATATTTCCTTTATCTTCAGGTAAAGAAAGAAGTCATTGGGGTCCAGATCAGGTGAATAGGGAGGGTGTTCCAATACAGTTACTTGTTTTTTTGGGTTTTTTTTTAAAGATTTTTATTGGGGAATTGGGGGGATGGGAACAGTGCTGGGGAATTGGGGGTAGGGGAACAGACAAATTGCTGTCGTTTTGTTCTTCAGTCTAGTTGTGGAGGACGTTGCTTCACTGGCCCAAGTTGGCACCATCATTGCGCTCTTCCCAGGCGAGGCAGATCAGTCGCCTGCTTCTGGACAGCCACTCACTGTGGCTCCTGGCCGCTGACGCTGGCTGCTGGCTACACACGGTAGCCCATGGCAACCCACTGCCACAGGGGCTGCAGCCTACACCGTCGCCGTGGCAAGCCCAGCTCCAGCTTGAGCTGTTGTTCAGCATCTTAGCTGTGAAGGGCAGTGTCACTGGCCCTCATATGTGGGACCCGAACCAGGGCCCTCTGGCGTCCCAAGCCAGTTCTTAACCATCGCGCCACTCAGCCAGCCCTACAGTTACTTGTTTACTGGCTAAAAACTCCCTCATAGACAGTACCGTGTGAGCTGGTGCATTGTTATGATGCAAGAGCCATGAATTGTTGGTGAAAAGATCAGGTTGTCTTAACTTTTTCCTGCAGCCTTTTCAGCACTTCCAAATAGTAAAGTTGATTAACTGTTTGTCCAGTTGGTACAAATTCATAATGAACAATCTCTCTGATATCAAAAATGGTTAGCAACATTGTTGCAACAGGTTTACTTGTTTTCAGGTAACTTAATTGGCAGGCCGTGTGTGTGTGTGTGTGTGTGTGTGTGTGTGTGTGTGTGTGTGTGTGTGTGTGTGTGTGTATAGAGGGTGCCAAAAAGACATATACACACTTTAAGAAAGGAAAACTGTATTAAAATTGTAATACTCAATATACACCAATAACAAAAGATGAATACAAATCACGTTTGACTTCTGCAATTACAAGAGTTGCTCAAAGTGGTTACCGTCAGCGTTCAGACATTTCTGATTACAGTGAACTACTACTGCTTGAGCAACATTGACCAATGTGTCCAATTGTATACATTGTTTTTGCACCCCCGGTATATGTATGTGTGTGTGTGTGTGTGTGTGTGTGTACACCCCCACACACACAGAGGAAACATGAATTTAAGCATTTCTTTCAGGCTTTCTCAGTGCTCCTTTGTAGCTGGGCTTGAGGCATTTGCCTGGCCAAAGGATCTGGTGATGGAAAGAAGGCCTTTGTGTTTTCTTCATTGAGTCCCATTACCTGGGACCTGGGAGAGCCTCTCAGTAGGATTCAAACTTGACTCTGTGGCAGACAGAACTTGGAGGCAGTGAACAGACAATGTGGGATCTGCCAACAGTATGTCTCCTCACAGTATTTGCTAGTTGGCTGTTAGATAAATGTACAAATAACTATTTCTAATGGTATCTACCTACATAATGTAAAATAGGAGATGAAGGCAAATAAGTATTTATTTCCATTTTGCATACACTTATTAAAATTGTCCCTGTCATACAATGTCCAGAAAGCAGTCTGAATTTCCAGCTTCACTTTGTTTACAAGTAAAACCTATGCAACTCATATAAGGCTAATCATATTTTCAACAACAGATAATGAAATTCTAATGTCTGTTCAGTTTACCTCACCATTTTATTTCCACTAGGATTATTGGAGGTTTTTAGAATTTTTATTTTTGTTATAATGAGTATTTCTGTGGAGTCTGGAAATGTTTAATTTCCCTCTCCTTTATCAGTTTTCCCAATTTTCTGCCCCATCAGAAAGCCCACATAAAGTTAATAGTCACCCATATGGCTTGTCTCAAGCAAAGCTTTTAGTTTACTTTGTCATAAAAAAGCAGAAGTTTATTCTTGGACTATAATGTAGTTACTTTTCTTGAAATGAATACAATTGTTCAGTGAATCACCATATATTTGCACACAAAGTATGCTATGAATTATGAATAAATGCCACAATTGAAATAAAAACATACCTTGATTATATATTCATATATATATATATGTGTGTGTGTGTGTGTCTGTGTTGTATGTGTGTGTGTATATGTGTGTGTGTGTGTGTGTATATACACATACAACTAAATTTAAATTTACTATTATGCATGCCTTACTGTTCAGGTCAAGCTTTCCATTATATATACCAACGGGGAGAAAACAAACAAACAGAAAACAATAGATTGGTTTGTTTACCCAAGATCTAAAGCCCTCAGTTTTGAATATTCCTCTTGGGTTGACAGCAGCTTACATTTCATTCAAAGTATTGGTCTTGCCATATGAAATTGTAAAGAAACACTCATTTTAGAGGAAAACCTCTGTACTATATTTAAGGCACTGATTCCTTATCTCATATACCAAACCTCTGTGCTTCAATGTTGAATTCTAATGTCTCTGAATCAAATTGGATTTCACTTCATCTTTTTAATGACCCTCTTTATCAGGCTTTACTCTTGGCTATTATTAAAAACATTTCTGAATAAAAATGATGGATGCTACGAACTTTGTCTTCTCAGAGTGAATTCAAATGCCTTCTCTTAGAATGGATAGAGTCATGGCATCCTGAAATAATCAATTAACCTATATGAGAAGTCCTTGCTGTGGAAAACTCTTTTTAACTTTCTAAGCACCTTAGCAATGACCTTGCTCCTCTCTACTTGTTCTCCTTGAAAGATGTCCACATTCCCTGTGGGTGCATTTAAACATGTCAGAAAATGCACTCTGGGACCAATAATATCCCCATTATATGTAGCTGCTTCTTCCTGAGGAACTGGTTAGGATTTGAGAAATAAAGCTTCTGAAGCCTATGACTAGCTCTGATAGACTTGGTATTACCTATTTGTTTTGTAGCTACATATCTCTTGCCTTTCTGTGTAGCTTTTCCTGTGATTTTGTCCAATGCTTTAAATAAAATGGAACATTTTGATTTTACCATGTTCAGAGTTTTATGTACTGAGTTATACCATATATAATTTATAGGGTCTCAGACAAGTTAATTAAAATCTTAAAGCTTTGACTTTTTTTGTATGAATAAAATAAGAAATAACCACGGACATTTTCTTAAAAGAGTTTGAGGATTTAATTGTATATAAAGCACCTGTACACTGCCTAATGCATGGTAACCACCTAATAAATATCATCTATTGTTTGTGTTAACAAGAAATATGTAGGCTGTAATAAAGAATTAAAAGCATTTATTTGAGCAAAGGAGGGATTGCAATCCAGGGCACAGATTCAGGGTGCAAGCTAAATTGTGCTCCTAAGAGAACAAAAAAGAAAGGACTTATAAAGGCTTGGACTGCATGTACCATCCTCAGTTGGACTTCTTTATGTAACTGAAGAATTCTGGCTAGGTTAATAGGGATTGGTTGAGCCCAATATGCAAATAAAGGATGTTGATTGGCAAAATGGGTTGGCTCCTTTCAAAGGAAGAGCTCAGATGGTCTGGTTGTCATGGTAAGGAGGAGATTAAAGTTCAGGCACAGCTGAAAAGTCCGTGGAGTGGAGCCTAGCATGGAGTGCTGGGTGGACTGTGTTTAAGGTAAACTTCTTTCTGGCCCCCCAGCTCCATTTTAGCTCTCTCAACATAAATGATTCCACCTTGTCAATCTCCATTCACATTTGTTAGTTATGAAAAAGCACTTGTTTATACACGCATATAATCTTGTTTGATTCACAAACAAGTCTATGATATAGGAATTATGTTTCAAATTTTCCATATGAACACCAGATATACTAGAAATGATTTAAGTTTCCACAGAAAAAAATAGACAAGTTTGGATATGTTTCAGGGCCATTTGACTCCAATCCTGCATGTTTCACACTCTACCATAGCTACCAGGAGACCTAGAAAGGAGATATATGCGACAAGGACATGTTGTCAACTCATCAGCTAAACTTGTCAGCACTGTTTTCAAAACATCAAACCTCCGACCCCTCAACAATCTGGTGTTACTTGCATTCTATCTAAAGACCATCATTTGTCTGTTGGATTATTGCACTGGCCTCCTAACTTGTCACTAGTTCTGCCCTTGCCAGCTCCCACCCAATACACAGAGTATACCATTGACACATTAGATTACATGATGCTTAATCTTAAATGAGATCATGTCACTCCTACGCTCAAAATATTTCATTGGCATTGAACATGCTTCATTTGCTATGATGTTTTGGGAAAGTTAAATGAATATAAGTGGGTACATGGTTAAGTACATACAAGTATCCTAAAATGGTGTTTAGCATTTTATATATACTATATATTATATATTACATATGTATTTGGTTGTCAGAAAAGTCATGACGTATTTTTTCTGTTTTTTGTTGCAAAACTACATCATGACTTTTTCAACACCCAATAATATATATTATATATATTAATAATATATATGAATGTTTGTTCCCTTTAAAAATGTGTTATAATTTCAACAGTTTTCTTCTTACCCATATGCAATGATCTAATATTTGTGTCTCCCCAAAATTCATATGTTGAAATCTTAACCCCCAAAGGTGATGGTATTAGTAGATGGGGCCTTTGGGAAGTGCTTAAGCCATGAGGGTACTGCCCTCATGAATGAGATTAGTTCCAGAAAGGTCCCTAGCCCTTCCACCATATGAGAATATAGCAAGAAGGAGGCAGCTAGAGAGCTCTTCCTCAACAATGCTGGCCCCCTGATCTCAAGCATCTAGCCTCCCAAACCATGAGAAATCAATGTGTGTTGATTATAAGTTACCTAGCCTGTGGTGTTTATTATAGCAGCCGGAATGGTGAGGCACCATGACCACGGTACCATGGGGTCTGTCTCCTCTCCCAGCTCCTCTGCCAAAGATGAGAGCTACTGTGCTTCCTGCGTGTCTCTCTTTCAAGGATCTTACCCTCATAAGTTATTCTGTGTCTGCAGCTCTCTGATAAATTCAGAATAACCATAACTCTGTAGAATATCCAGTTGCTTTTGTAACTGGCTGGGAGTGACATTTTCTTGCCATTTGACAAATCCTAAGTGGAAGCAGAAATCGATATAACTTTTTGAGATAGGGCTTGAGCTCATGATTTTCACTCTATCTTGGTTATAATGTATGTACCAGAAGGTACTCTTTCACATGGATTCCTCCTCAAGGATATGGTCCTCTGTATTTTATTAGGGCATGTCTGACCTAACCCTAAAGGGTTTAGATATCTGCTCTGTGTAATGGGCAGAAACATAAACCGATTCTGATCACCAGGCAAGTATTATAATAACAGTTTACACCAGTTCAGATGACTCAATAAAAGATGAAACTCTTTTTTTGATCCTCCATTTGAAGCCTCCCAAAACACCTATCTTTTATCTTTACCATTTATTTGTCACTCTTTCTTAGTATACATTTCACTCTGAATTCTCATTTGTACCTCTTCCTGCCTAGACTAATTTTGTTTTTCTGTTATGGTTAACTGCACCAGAAATTCAAAGTCCTTCACATTCAACACCTTTTGTGGACCAAGTCAGCTAAATCTGACAGCTCTTAAATTACCTTCAAACTATTTTTACTTAAATGATAATAAAATTAAAGAGTTTCAAATACATATTAAATTAGTCTTTTAGTGTTTTTGAATACCACTTATGTATCTGATTTATTTAGGTGCTTTAGACACAGTGGTAAACACGTGATTTTTTTTTTCCATCATAAAATGTGTGGACTAAGGATTGGGACTGTATATAACCAAGAAGTCTTTCAACTATTGTTGTTCTTGATCAACATATGCATGTACAGGCATACATCGACATATAAATTCTGTACACATATTCTAAAGAAAGAAGTCTGAGAGAAATGAATTACATGTTCTAACTTGGTAATTATAATGGCATCACTAGTGTGTGAAAAAAGAATATGATACCAAACAAATGGGAAGATGTGGAACTTTCCCAGTCATCAAAAGTTTAAGTTAAAATATTAAGGTAAGATGTTAATCTATTATAAAACAAAACAAAACCCAACAGAAAAATACAGTCTTAGAGAAACTGATGTAATTTTATATATATATTTTTGCATCTAAACTAGAATAAGCAATTGAAAAACAATTTAGTAATACATTTTAATAATTATAAAGTATTTATACTTTTACTTAATACTATCCCTTTAATATATAAAAGAATATTTTAATAGAAAATGATGTTTGTGAATAAAAATATTTGTTGCATATTTGTCCCTAATAAAACAGTATGGCAGTGTTATTGGTTACTTTTCAATAAAGTAAATCGTGAAATTATTTTTATACTTCCTCTCCTACATTGTTATTAATTGCTTTTGCAAAGGTCAAAACCTTAGAATACTTTATCCATCTGTAATCATAGACACTCAAATTAAATGCCTATATGTAACACCTCCCCTCAGTTGTAAGCTCCAGCATTTCTGATTTCCCTTTAGAGACTCTTCTGAGTTTCCTCCTACAAAATGAGGCAGTGAAAGTATTCTCTTCTAAAAAGATTATAATGAGTGGAAATTTTTATTGAATATAACATTTTAAAGAATTAGCAACGAAGGTCTTAAATGGTTGCACTCTGCAAGGCCCCAGCAGTGTGAATGCTGAACAAAAGGATTTTTTATTTTTTTAGAAGTTTTGAAATTGTTGTGTTTGATTATTTTAATGTCGAACATGCACAAAATAAAAGGAAATAATAAAATTCAATCCCATTCAACAACACAGAAACAAAATTCATTCCAATCAGGACATTGGTTATATCTGAGACTGAGTGGTGAGTAATGGGATGAAAAATCTTTTTTATTTTCTCTTGTGTTTTATGCCTTGTGGGTTTTTTTTTCCTCTAAGGATTACAAATAAAGCTGATTGTACTGTCTGCTAGTAAGCTGCTTCAACAAAAATTCTAAATCAAATGCAGTTTAAAGTTTCTATAGCATTTGCAGTAATTTAGCAAGATTGAAATAATGATCTTTTTAATGGGATTTTAAAGTAATAGTTCTGAACCTTATAGCAATGTTTAATGACAGTCAGCTCTTGTGGACCAAGTGACTTTGAAATTCGAGGTAGAAGGCATGAACCAAATGTACCTGTGTAAATTATTTACATTACTTAGGTATATCAAACTCCTTGTCAATTAAAAAGAAAAAGTGATTTTCATTTGTGCACAAAAAATTAGCTCTGCTTCAGTGATTTTAGTATAGTTTATTAGAAAATCACAATGACTTAAACAGGGTGGAAAACGCATAGGGATGCAGTAAGTGCTTGATTTTTGTTGTTTTATTTAGTGTGTGGGTGTATGTTTGTAGTAATTTTGTGCCACCTGTTAGGTTACACACTTCACCCTCTTTCTAAATAATTTGCCAATGCATAAAGCAGTAACCTATTGTTTAACAAATCCATATCTACTGTTCTCCCATTTAAATTTCTCATTGTACTAGTGTCCTCGCTTCTGTAGAGAATTATCTTCTATTTTGAACACCTCCTATAGGCATTTAAGATCATTTACCACAGAATTAAAATTTTGCTGATGTGCATCAAATTTGTATACATTATTATTAATATTTGGAATATATTCATGATAATTTGAAAATTTTTAAAGCTTTTAATATACATATCATTAAAAGATATAATGATACCTACATTAGGATAGTATGTTAAATAAATAAAATATTGAATTAAAGTAACTCAACCCTGTATTTGAAGCACAAAAAGCTCTCAATAAGTGTCATTGCCTTTATCTTTTTCCTGGGCATTTCACATTTATAACCATTTAAGAAAAGATAAGCAAAACATGAAATGAAGGTTTAATATAATAGAAACTATAATCTTAGATTTTATTCCATCCACTTTTATAGCATTTCACAATATCACAATAGGAACATATTTTAATTGTTATGTTAATATATAGACTTCCTGATATATGCGTGAATATCATTTTGCTATGTTTGTTTTTTTTTGTTATTTAAGGATTATTTCATCTTTCTTTTATTTTTTTCTGGAACAAACTGTGTAAAGCAGATGTTTGTTTTGTTTCTTAAATATTTGGTAGGAATCTCTGGTTAAATGCCCAGGCCTTATAGTTGTGCTTTGGAAGGATGCTTGTGTGTGGATATTGAGTTTGAAATACTAACTAAAACTTTTTAATGCACAATGAGCTATTCCTTTTTTTTTCTTTTTTCTTTCTTTCTTTTTTTTTTTTTTTTTTTTTTTAGCTGAGCCATCCTGCCACCTGTTGGCAGCTCAGCTCGGGCCGGGAACCGAACCGGCAACCCTGTTGCTCAGAGCTTGCACTCTTGAGCATGATCTTAACCAACTGAGCCACTCAACCGGCCCTTATTCCTGTTTCTTATGTCTTCTTGATTCAGCTTAAGTAAGCAATACGTGTTTCTAGATATTTCTTCAGTTCAGTTCATATAAGTTTCAAACAGGAATTGCCATTCTCCTATCTGTGAGTTAGAAAGTAGCAATGTCATAGATGTTTTTAAGGGTGATTATTCACTTAGGTCATATAAAAAACCTGCATATAAATAAAGATTTAGAAAATATTTGCTCCAAATCTTATCAATAGGGTAATGAAGATGATAATCTTTTTAACCCTCTTTTAAAACAGAACTACATGAGAACTCCTTTATCACTCAACATGGGACAAATATTTCATTGAGGACAAATGTACTGGAAACCAAAATAAAATCAACATTCATTGACATTCATCAACATTCATATTTAAGGGCAATCATTTTTACACACTATCTCATTTGATTCCTTCACGATTCTTAAAAATTAACTATTTTAGAGAAGTGAAGATCCTCAAAATTACAATACCAGGAAATATTCAACCCCTATGGAAACCCATACTGGTTGGTTTATAGGTCCAAATTTTTTTTCCACTCTCCATAATTTCCAAATCTCTGCATCATCCAAATATTGTACTTCATCTAAAAGACTACATAATTGATGGTATGTGATCAATAACTATATTATACTAAGAAAAATATATTATATAAAAAGTAGAGGGCTTAGTGGTTTTTCCCACTAAGAGGTTAAGTAAGAAAAACAAATGCGGTGCTAGGTCTACAAGAGTTCACTGACCAGAGATAAGTTGAAATGAGCATGAATAAGTACATTGTATTGTCTGAATGGTATGCATCACATTATATGTTATGCCACAGGTATTGGATACTAAATTTAGAACGTGGTTTTTTATTCCACTTTTTTGTTGTCTGTTTTCAAACAGCAGGCACAGTTCAAAGTGCAAACAGCAATGATTTGAGTATTAGAAGACCTGAGTTCTGGTTTTTACCCGAACGTTTGGTTGGAGCGATCTGGACAAGTGATTTCTGCCCTTTGAGTGACTAGCTCTTTTAGTTTTAATTTAGGGTGTTGGACAAGAGAACTTCAAATGTCCCTTTAAGTTTGCCTTTTTATTGGAACTGGTGATATCATCAAATCTCCCTATATTTCTATTTTTTGTTATTTAATCATAATATGCCAACTAACAAATTGCTTTAATGTCCAAAGGAGAAAAAACATATAGAGAAGAGGAGAAACCAATATATCTTTGTAAACACAATGGAATGTAAGCTCTCTCCCTGAAATTTGAAAGGCAGAGACCATGTTCTCCAAAATAACAGTGGCATAGAAAAACAAGCTCCTAGAAACAAAATGGGAACAACAAAAAAGTTGCCTTTGTTCTTATGGTCCCTCTGTTGTGAGAGAGTATCAACAAATTTCAAATTTATTAAGTCAGTCTGAATATTTAGTTGTCATTGTTTGAAACATCATTATATTTAAGTATAATATAAACATAATTTAAAGTATTTAAAGTGTCTTAATGTATAAATATATGAGAAACTGAAGAGTTTTCCAGTGATGGGATTTTAAGAAAGTAATTAAGCCACTTCACCTAGAAATATTTTTTTGTAAAAAATCTGTGGTAATGCCTCTTCCTCAACTTTATCGGTAGAATGGAATGTTATCATAAATGGAATGTTTAAGGATAAATATTAATTGAAAGAAATTCCTGGTACTTTTACCTTGTTATTAAAAACAAAGGGAATTGGTTTAGTCAGGCTGATCAGAAAAAAAAGATCCACGAATCCCTTTCAAGTTCAGTGAACTTAAAAAACAGATAATTTTTATTATTTCAGGAATATGTTTTTTTGCATCTTTTAAATCTATTTATTTAGGGACTTGGGATAGGAAACAAATTAGATATCGATTGGCCATTGATTTGTGTCCTAACTAATACTTTGACATAATTTCTATTTAATCAATGAAACTTAGAAAAATTTCTCCATCCTGTTACATTTTATACCAATTGATTTCATCAAGATTCTTTAATAGTTTATTTACTGATCTGAGTCTTATTTTTCTGTATTTGTGTCTACTTTTTATTAATAAATATTTTAATTGAAAGACATATTACATAGCTATTGCTAATCAAATATTTAACCATAATATTTCTATTTGAGTGGGACTTAATTTTCAAAAATTACCAGTTTTATTTAAATAATCAAACATTAAATAAAGGAATCAATAGCATTATTTTAATGGTGAAATAGAAGTAATATTAATTCAGGAACAGGAAAAGCTCTATTGTATATTCATGTTCTAGAAGGTCTAACCTACTGGCTTTGTTAGTGGTGCATCAAAAACTTGAACTCAACAACAACAACAAAAAACAATCCAATGGAAAAATGGGCAAGAGCCACATCCATTCTCTTTCGGAGTGTGTTCTCTTGGTGCATCAGATAGCTTTCGCTTTAATAAACCTTTCTGCAAAGCTGCTTCACCCACTGTCTTGATTCCTATCCTGAGAGGGGCAAGGACCCCTGCACCAATTAACATTCCTGGCTACCTCAGATGGGACTCCTTTTCCAGACTTTTCTGTGCTAAATGTCTCACTCTTTGGACTCAGGGAGTCATTTTACCCTGGCCTCTTTGAACTTGATTTCTCCTCCCTTAATTCTTTTTTTTTTTTTTAAGATTTTATTGGGGAATTGGGGGAGGGGAACAGACAAGTTGCTGTCCTTTTGTTCTTCAGTCTACTTGTGGAGTGTGTTGCTTCACTGGCCCATGTTGGTATTATCATTGCGATATTCCTGGGTGAGGCAGATCGATCTCTGGCCTCTGGGTGGCTGCTCACGGTGGCTCTTGGCAGCTCACACCAGCTGCTGGCCTTTCACACTGGCTGCTGGACACACATGGTAGCTTTTGGCAGCCCACTGCAGCAGGAGCTGCAGCCTACGACGAAGCTGGTGACTCAGGACAACCCAGCTCCAGGTTGAGCTGTTGTTCACCATATTGGCTATAGAGGGCAGTGTCACTGACCCCCCCACCCCCCAAAAAAATGGGCAGAGGACCTGAATAGACATTTCTCCAAAGAGGACATACAGATGGCCAATAGACATATGAAAATATACTCAACATCACTAATCCTCAGAGAAATGCAAATAAAAACCACGAGATATCACCTCACACCAGTAAGAATGGCTATCATCAACAAGACAAATAATAACATGTGCTGGAGAGGCTGTGGACAAAAAGGAACCCTCATATGCTGTTGGTGGAAATACAGATGGGTACAGCCGCTATGGAAGGCAGTGTGGAGGTTCCTCAAAAAATTAAGAATACAATTACCATGTGACCCAGCAATCCCTCTCCTGGGTATCTGCAGGGACACAGACTGGATTGCAATGCTGTAGGGTGCTTGCTCTGAAAGGTCAGGGCAGGATAGCAACTTGGGTATGTGTCAGCCAAAGGCGGTTTGGCAATGGCTCAAGGAATGAGATAGGAAAGGAACAGTACGTGTGCAGGCCGAGGACAGATAGTAGAGATTAAGCAGAAGTCAAGACGGAACAAGGAGGCTCTCTATGGACTGATTGCTTACCCCTCACATCCACTTATTACACAAATCCAAAATAGGGCTTTGTTTGTCTTCCCGAATAAAAGGAAGATGCGAATGACCTTCGAGGTCTTTGCATCGGGCAAAGTCCCTCCACCCGCACGTCTCTGTGTGCTTCTTTTCATCGGGTCTCATTGTGGGTAGCTTCCCCACAACTGGTGCCCCATGTGAGGAGCAGCCTGAATGCACTACGGTAGGCCCTGGTCCCAAGAGAACGTTGAGAATTGAAGAAGTGCGCTTGGTAAGCAGCCGGGGGCTTCCCCGGCAGGACGGGGAATTTCAGGGCGAAGTCATGGGAAATTCCCTTTCCGCTCTAGAAACAGTATATTCTGCTCTTACAACAATTGCTAAAGGCTAGCGGAGCAAAAGTATCTGAATCCCGACTTCACTCCCTTCTTGCTCATGTCACCCGCTGTTCCCCCCGGCTCCCCGAAGATGGCACTCTTGATTTAGAAATTTGGGAAAAGGTGAGACATACCCTCAAATATCAGCTCTCCTTGGGGAATTCTGTACCCGTTAAGGCGTAACTACTTGGGTCTTAGTACGCGCCTCTCTCGCTTTTTTTGCACATCCCTGAAAAGCCCCTTACAGATCCCACTCCTTGGTCAGAGCCTCCTCAAAAGGAGGCGCCCACCGCTTCCCAGGTGGAACTCCCACCGTCTTCTCAGGAAGTTCCCCACGTACCCTGGCAAAGCCGGCTAACCCGCTTTTATATAACACTTTCGATCTCCCGCCCCTGCCTCCTTCGCCACCCCCTCTATTGCTGGAGCGATTCTAACTCAGCCAGCCACGGCAGATATAGTAAAAAACGCATGGCAGCTGAACTCTCCAATTGCGCTTCCTGTTGTGCTTAACAATGCCCAACAACGGATTCACGAGCCTATCCCTTTTCATATGTTCAAAGAGGTTCGGAAAAGCATCCGTGAAAATGGAGCAACTTCTCCTTTCACAAGGGGCCTTGTTGCAGCTATGGCCGACAACTATCACATGACTCCCTGGGATTGGGTCCTAGAGGCCAGCCTCCTTTGGAGGGCCGAATTTGATGAAATTTGCACCAAGCAGCACAAAATCAATTGGCTGGACAACCCATCACTGACGAAATGCTCCAAGGACGAGGACCTTGTCTTGATGTCCAAGCCCAACTTAACTGGGCACCTAATGTGTACGTCCAGGTTTCCCTTTGTGGAAAACATGCTTGGGATCACATCCCCGAAACACCCTCCGCCACACAGGGCTCCTTTGTAACTATCATGCAGGGAGCACAGGATTTTATCAACCGCCTTCAACAGGCTATCCAACGGCAAGTTTCCCATGCCCAGGCTGCCAATATTCTTTTAATGCAACTAGCTTAGGAAATGCCAATTCGGACTGCCAAAATGTCTTGAAACCTATTTATGGTAAAGCTGGTGCTATCGGCGAATACATCAAAGCTTGTCAAGTTGTAGGAACCGAAAGCCACAGAACTCGACTCTTAGCCGCTGCACTCCACCCCAAAACCGCCAATAACAAAGACTGCTATAGCTGTGGAAGGCCCGGACACTTTCGAGCCCAATGTAGAACCCCCTCAGCCCCTACCAATCAGCCTCGCACTGCTCGAACTAAGGCCCCTCCACCTTCTGTCTGCCCAAAATGCCGAAAAGGGCGACACTGGGCCAACGAATGCTGGTCTCGCCAAGATATCGCTGGTAATTCCATCATTCAGGGAAACTCCTGGCGGGGCCAGCCACAGGGCCCCAACGAAACTGGGGCCTACCTCACCCAGCTCCAGGGGACGCCTCCCCCCCCCACCAACTATCCAGTCCCTCGCTGCTGCCACAGCAGGCAGCACCGGATTGGACCTCATAACCCCAAACGAGGTCACTCTCCGAGAGCACCAGTTTATACAAAAGATTTCCACAGGAATTTTCGGACCCTTACCTTCGTGATATTGCGGTCTCATTCTTGGATACTCAAGCCTCACTAGTAGGGGCATCATTGTCCATACAGGGCTAATTGATGCAGACTATACTGGGGAAATTAAGGTTATGATGTCCTGCCAAGACATTCATGTCTGCCCTGCATCATCAAAGATAGCCCAACTTGTCCTTCTCCCCTATTTTGTACCTAAGGCTTGACCTGCGACCCCGGGGGAAAAGGGTTTTGGCAGCACAGGTTCCAAAGACATTTATTGGACACAAATTATTGACTCCTTATGCCCCATGCTTGACCTAACAGTCAACGGGCACCCTTTTTCTGGGCTCTTAGATACTGGAGCTGATATTAGTATAATTAATTCCAATCAATGGCCCCATAATTGGCTGGCAACCATCACCTCTCAAAATCTCATTGGTATTGGTTCAGCTTGCAATGTCCGACAAAGCAGCCATAATCTCCTATGCATACCCCCTGATGGCTATCAAGGCTGGTCTAGACCCTTGATTTTAGATACCCCATTAACCTATGGGGCTCGGATTTATTACAACAATTCAACATTCGCTTAGAATCACCTTTCTAATTGAGGCCACTGTTAAGACACCTCTCCTACCCTTGACCAGGAAGTCTCCCACTCCTATATGGGTAGAGCAGTGGCCCCTATCTTGGGAGAAATTACAAATAGCCCACCAATTAGATCAAGAACAGCTAACTGCCAATCATGTCGAACCCTCTACTAGCCCTTGGAACTCTCCCATCTTAGTCATTCCAAAAAAAAATCGGACAAATGGCATTTGCTTCATGACTTAGGAGCGACCAATGCTAACCTACAGCCTATGGGAGCTTTACAGCCGGGACTACCTTTTCCAGCCATGATTCTTCGAGAATGGCCTCTCATCATCATTGATCTAAAAGGCTGTTTTTATACTGTCCCTTTATACCCCCCTGATAAAGAGAAATTTACTTTTACCCTTTCAGCCATCAACCATGAGGAACCAAATGCCCGCTATCAGTGGAAGGTCCTTCCTTCCTCAAGCCATGCTTAATAGCCCAATTCCACGTAGCCTATGCCTTACGGGAGCCCCGAACCAAATTTTCTGCCAAAATCATCCATTACATGGACAACATCCTCCTATCCGTTCCAGAGCCCAAGCTACTCTCTCAACTACAAGAATTTACAATCCTTCATTTACAAACCCATGGGCTCCAAACTGTCCCCAAAAAGATACAGCTTACTGAGCCTTGGCACTACCTCGGCCTAACCTTAAGCTGCACCACTGTCAGCCCCCAAAAGATCACTTTAGATACTTCCTCCCTACGCACTCTTAATGATTTCCAAAAACTCCAAGGAGACATCAGTTAGCTCCGCCCCATTCTCAGACTCTCCACACATCAGCCCTCTTAATTATTTAACATCCTTAAAGGGACCCCAACCCTACTAGTCCACGTCACTTAACAGAAGCAGCCAGAGAACCGCTTGATGCCATCCTTAACGCCATCCACATACAATTCGTTTACCATGTTGACCCATTCCGACTCATCCACCTTTTTATCCTTAACCCCTCAAAATGCCACAGCCCTCATAGGACAATTATGCCCAGAATTATTACGCTCCCTCGAATGGCTCTTCGGCAGCCACCTTTTCCCTTGCACTATCACTCCTTATATTGACCTCATTTCTCTATTAATATCTAAAGGCCGAACTCACTTTCTCATGCTCTCAGGATTTGATCCTAATACTATTTACGTTCCCCTTTCAACCAAACAGTTTGAATATGCCCATTCTCACCATGTAACCCTTCAGGTTTCCTTTGCAGGTTTCACAGGACACATCTCCTCCCATTTCCCATCAGATAAGCTTCTCTCTTTCCTTCAACGTCACCAACCCATCTTTCCCCAAGTTCTCTCCCCTCTGCCACTCCCTAATGCCCTTACCATCTTTACCGACAGATCTGCAAAATCAGGCAAAGCTGCCCTTTTGTGGGGCTCTAACCCCTCTAAATAGCTCACTTGCTCTCATTTTTATTCCACTCAGGAGGCCGAACTTGGAGCCATCCTCCTCACCTTAGAGACTTTCCCCAATCAACCATTCAACATTGTTTCTGACTTGGCCTATGCAGTTTATTCTCTTTCCAATCTCGAGACAGCGATTCTCGGACACCACACACAACCTCACATTCTTAATCTCTTGCAACAATTACATCTTTTATAATCACGGTCCCAACCCCTTCATATCCTACACATTCGTTCTCACACCCCTCTTTCTGGGCCCTTGGCTCACGGCAACGCCATGGCCGACACCCTTGTTATGACTTTTCAGCTCGCACAACACCACCATGCACTCACTCACCAAAACCGTCGCGGCCTAGTTCATAACTTTCAGATTACCCACCCGCAGGCTCAGGAAATAATCTGCGACTGCCCTCAATGTCGACTTAACCCACTTTCCATCCCGTCCTCATTGGGGACCAGCCCCCGAGGGCTCTCCCCTAATCAATTATGGCAAACCGATGTTACCCATATATCTGCCTTTGGACGACTTTCCTTCACCCATGTATCCATTAACACCTTTTCACGGTTCATTTTCACCACGGCCCATACTGCTGAGTCCTTCTGTAACGTCCACCAACATCTCCTCGCATCCTTTGTCACCAAGGGCCTCCCTGCCCATCTCAAAACTGACAATGGCCCCACTTATACATCCACTGCTATGCAACATTTCTGTGCCACATGGCACATTTCTCACTCCTTCGGCATTCCATACAATCCTCAAGGCCAAGCTATTGTTGAATGCTCGCACCGCACTCTCAAAACTTTATTAGAAAAACAAAAAAGGGGAGACACCCCTGATACACCAGCCTCCTGACTCCATTGAGCCCTCTATACTATTAATTTTTTAAACCTCTCCCCAGATTCTCTCACAAATGTTCAGAGACACTTCTCCACCTACAAAGAATCCCAGCCTCAACCTTTAATCTCATAAAGGTCTGAAAACACAGCTGGTTGGATGGGACCGTAAAACTGATAATTTGGGGGCAAGGCTATGCTTATGTATCCACAGAATCTGGACCCCAGTGGCTCCCATCCAGAAACATTCGAGTTTGGAATGGCATGGGCACAGACCAACCCGGTTCCTGAGGTGAATCATCTTGATCTCCAGGAGCCATAGACCAAGATCATGAGGCTCCCCAACACTCTAGCAGCCCCAGGTCTGACCTGGGGCAGCCTGAAGAAAACCACCCAACAAGCAGAGGAGATTCTCCAGACTACAATGAGGCCCAAGACACCTGAGTGCCTCTTCCTAGCCATGCTCTCCGTTATACACACAAATTCCATACTCTGGTATCTTTATATCTTTCTGTCTTTTTCCGTTCTCTATCTCTACCGTCTATTGAGTTCATGTTCTTGATCCTCCTGCCTTTTGACCACTCACATGGGGAGACTCCCTTTTCCCTGTCTCTAATAATGTATCCAACTGTACAGGAGGAAGCTTCATTCCCCCATTCGGATTTCTACTCAATGGAACACATTGGACTCCTACTGCTCATCACACCACTTGTTATTCATCCATCCCCCCACTTTGTGTCTCATCCTCTAACTCGACCCCTTACTGCATCCCTCAACATTCCCACCTATGGATGCACCATGGGCCCCAACACAGACTCCCCTTCCTCTCATTGGGGGCACTGACCCCTGGAGAGCTTTTCAATGACACCCTTGGCTCACCCTTACCTCCTTGTTCCTGGGAGCAAGCCATCTACCGCAGGCTAGACACTATTGTCTGGACCCCATGCCGCGGTGGCTCTGCACACATGTACTATTTATCAGGCTACCCCATTGTTGACTGGAGCCCCTATGGTCTCCTACAAGCTAATCATACCAATGTCACAGTACATCAAGTCAACCACTCATGGGTTGGCACCACTCACTCCCTCGGTTAGGAACTTTACCTATCCAGTGCTCTCTCTGGTCCTTATGCCTTGCTTGGCATCCATTTCACACCTGGAATAGTCGCGTCTCCAATTCCTCTGTCAACTATACTATTTCACTATCTTTCAATCACTTTGATTCCCTTCTCATCTATACCACTCATCCTTATGTCTTTGCCCTCCTCACTAACATAAGTATAACCAAGACTACAGAATTTACCATTACTCCCTCAGATACTATTCTACATGCATCACCCCTTCCACTGTAACTACCCTCAACCTCACTGCGGTTATGATCCTCTGGTGCCAGACATCGGTGTTTCTGCCTATCAACCTTACCCAACCCTGGCAGCCAGACTCTACACTGGCTACTATCCAACGAGCCCTAGCTCATCTCTGAGTCCCTAGGGTTATTGACACCATCATTGCAGTCATAGTCTCGGGGTCATCATGATCCTGGCCACAACCAGCATAGCAATTGCATCTCTTATGCATTCTATACAGACCGTGACATATGTAGATAATGTAATGGAAATCTCACACAACAAATGCTACTTCAACAGCATATTGATCAACAAATCCTAAACCACTTGCAGGCCCTAGAGGCAGCAGTCGAAAATATTGCAGACCGCCAAGATGCGCTCGCTTTTAGACAACAATTACGTTGCGACTGGCAACACTGACACATTTACATTACCTCTCGCCTGGAACCAGTCAACACATGACTGGTCCTCTATCTGCAAATAACTATGGGGCACTTTTCAAGATATTCTCATGACCAATGTGGCCTCCCTTGAAAATTCCCTACTTAATACCCTATCTTTCGTTCAGCAACGTAAGGACTCTGAATCCTTATGGCAAAACCTCCAACATAGCTTCCAAAGGATGGACCCCAATACATGGGGGTCCATCTTTCATTGGAAGTGGATACTCTTTGGTGTAATCATCAGCTATGTTCTTTTCACAGTCCTCTGATCCTGTCAAGCCCAAAGTGACTTCTCCTTCGCGCTCTTGAGCTGAAACTCTTTCCCCCATTCTTAAGTCCCCACAACTGGCAATTTTAGAAAAACAAGAAGGGGGAGATGTAGAGACACAGCACTGGATTGCAATGTTGTAGGGCGCTGCTCTGAAAGGTCAGAGTAGAGCAGCAACTTGGGTATGTGTCAGCTGAAGGTGGTTTGACAACGGCTCAAGGAATGAGACAGGAAAGGAACAGTATGTGCACAGGCCGAGGACAGATAGTAGAGATTAAGCAGAAGTCAAGACGGCACAAGGAGGCTCTCTATGGACTGATTGCTTGCCCCTCACATCCACTTATTACACAAATACAAAATAGGGTTTTATTTGTCTCCCTGAATAAAAGGAAGATGCGAATGACCTTCAAGGTCTTTGCATCGGGCAAAGTTCCTCCACCCACACGTCTCTGTGTACTTCTTTTCGTCATCAGTCTCATTGTGGGTAGCTTCCCCACAGGTATCTACCCAAAACATCTGAAAACATTTATCCGTAAAGATGAATGTGCTCTGATGTTCATTTCAGTTTTATTTACGGAGGCCAAGACATGGCAACAACCAAAGTGTCCTTCCATAGATGATTGGATAAAGAAGTTGTGGTATACATACACAATAGAATACTATTCTGCCATAAGAAAAGACGAAATAGTGCGATTTGCAGCAACATGAATGGATCTTGAGATTATTATGCTAAGCGAAATAAATCAGGCAGAACAAGTCGAGAACCATATGATTTCACTGATTTGTGGTATATAAAACTGAAAGCAAGAAAGGAACAAGACAAACAAAGAAACAAAAACTAATAGACAGGAGCAATAGTTTAGTGGTTACCAGAGGGTAAGGGAGAGCGGGGTTGGTAGATGAGGGTAAAAGGGATCAAATATATGGTAATGGAAGGTGAATTGACTCTGGGTGGGGAGCACACAACGTGATATATAGATGATGTATTACAGAATTGTACACTTGAAACCTATGTAACTTTACTAACCATTGTCACCCCAATAAACTTTAATTAAGAAAAACAACAACTTGAATCTTGAGTACCATATCAGACAGAATCAATGGGTCAGAATCTCTGGGGTTATGGATATCTCCATTTGTTTAAACATTCAGGGGAAATTTAATATATTAACAGGTTTTAGAATTCTTATCCACAATATAAAAAAGAAAAATAGTTTTTTAATTATAATTTTCAAAAAAGTAAGTCAATATTCATTGTATATAGGAAATATAATATTATATATAGGAGATTGTTTTCTTGGAGCATCCAATAAAATAATTTGAGACCCTTTTAAAAATTGTTAGTAATTTTAAATGGTAGGTGTTAAAATGTATATATTATTTGAAAACCAATAGTTTTTATATAATCTAGTAAAAATCACTTGAAATTATTCTGGAAGACGTTTTCATCAAAAGATTATTTTATTAAAACAAAAATATTAAATAAATAGAAATATAATAGAAATGTATAAAAATATATGAAGAAATTTATTAAAAACATTTTTAGTCTTGCAAAAAATTGGAGTGGCATATACTTAAATCACCACATCACAATAAGCATACCTAAGCATTAGAGAAAAAACAGGTAATTTTAAACAATATTGATAGATCTCACTACTCTATTTTTTAAATCTGTAATTCATAAATTACCATAGATAAATTTAAAATGAAAAAGAAAATACCAGGTAAATAAATAAAAGCATATCTGACAGATGATGGGGATTTTATAAAGCACTCTTAAATTATTAATCAGAAGGTGAAAACACAACTGGAATTATTAACAAAGCTTATAATAAACCATTTACTAAAATAAATAGAAATGGCAAATGGACATAGGCATAAATATTCAAACTCACTAGCAATCAAAAAATGCAATTTTAGAAAGAATGCAAACCAATTTTTTACCCACTGATTTTGAAAATAGTTTTAAAACTCTAATTCACTAGGTGGAAGGTGAGGAGAATTGAGCATTTCCAATCACTGCTGACAAGCATGTTAATTTGCTAGATACTTATTTTACTTCAATTTAGAAATATTTATCAGAAGTTCTGAAAAATTGATTCATGTAATTTTACTTTGCAATTCTACTTAGGGAAATTCATCCTGAGAGACCAATCACAAATATGTGCAACAATTTGGTAAAATGGCAAATGGTATATAAGATTTTTTTAAATCAGAATGAAAATTCTAAATATCTACCAGAAACTCCAAAACAAAATGTGATTTTAAAAAACATACATAAATACAAGCAAACAAAATGAGACAGCACATTGGTCAGTAGTAAAGGAAAGACCTGAGGATTATGAATAATTCAGTTAGCTAATTCTGTGTGCCTCAATTAAAACATTTATTTGTTTCAGCTTGTGTTATCAAGACAGTTAAAAAAGTAAATGACTTGTATACTCTTACAGGTACTAAACGCTACTTTCTATTAGAGCATAGTAATACACTTCATAATAATAAGTAACATTTTGTGTGGATATTTAACCTGGACTAATTTATTCCCCCTGACAGCCCTCTGGAATTACCCTGATTATTATCTCTGTTGATAAATGAAAAACATACCCATTTATTATTGATAAAAGTGGGGTCTGAATCTTAGTAGGTTGTCTTTTGAATATAACTGTACCTATGAAACAAAGAGTATCTACTGCATTATCAACTATAATTTATCTAAACAGAGAAAACACATTCTTTAGAAGCAAAATGCAATAATCATAGACTTCTTTGACATATTAGCCAAGGAATGATACCTGAATAAATTCCAAAGAATTAATATCATAAGAATATGTTCTAAGCCTACAATGAAATAATAAATGTATTTTACAATTTATAATTCTATCTATTCTCTCTATAATTTTATATATTTGGAAAGTAAAAAATAAGCTACTAAATGACATTTAAGAAAATAATTAAGAATAAATAATAAATAAATTATAAAATCAGACAGGAACAAAAATTACATATAGGTATATATAAGCTATATATATATTCTGTAAGAAACACATTATAACATTATTCAGAGAGAAAATGAAATACATTCATCAAAGACTATGAGGGATTAATTGCAAACAAGATGAGGATTTAAATCTATAAAAGGAAACAATTTCAGAAATAAAAATATAAGAAAGAGAGATTGTACTATTAAAAAGAATACTACTGATAAAGGAATATTATGATGACTAGAATATGTAATATAAATTTTAAAATGTGAGTGAAATTAATACATTTCTAGAAAAAATAGAAATTTCCAAAAATTTTGTAAATTTAAATTTTATATTGGCTTCTAAGTTTTTAAAAAAATATTTTTGTGGTAAAAATATCCCTCTAAAGTTTCAGACCATGATGATTTCATAAGTGAGGTATTTTTAACTTGTTTTAAAAAGAAAGATACTATAAACACACCATAAAATAGCCTTATACAACCAGTAAGATTAACATAACCTTAATTCCAAAAGCAGGTAAAGATATAAAACAAAATTAACTCTCATTCATAGCTGGTGGGACTAAAAAATGGTACAACACCTTAGGAAGACAGTTTGGCAATTTTTTACAAAATTAAACATATTCTTACTATACGACCCAAGAATCACACTTCTTGGTATATACCAAAATGAGTTGAAAATTTATAACTGCACACATTTTTATAGCATCTTCATTTTTAATTGCCCAAACTTGGAAACAACCAAGATGTCCTTCGTTAGGTAAAGGAGTGAATAAGCTGTGGTACATCCAAGCAATAGACTATTATTCAATGTTCCAAAAAAAAAAAAACCCAAAAAAGCTATCACACATTTTTATAGCATCTTCATTTTTAATTGCCCAAACTTGGAAACAACCAAGATGTCCTTCGTTAGGTAAAGGAGTGAATAAGCTGTGGTACATCCAAGCAATAGACTATTATTCAATGTTCCAAAAAAAAAAAAAACCCAAAAAAGCTATCAAGCCATGAAAAGACATAGAGGAACCTTAAATGCATATTACTAAGTGGAAGAAGCCAGTCTAAAAAAGTTTCATACGATGTGATTCCAACTACATGACATTCAGGAAACTGTGAAACTATGGAGACATTAAAAAGATCAGGGCTTGCCAGAGGTTAGGAGGGGAGGAAGAAATGAATAGGTAGAGCACAGAGGATTTTTAGGGCAGTGAAACTATTCTATATAACACTGTAATGATGGATGCATGTCAGTATACATTTGTCTAAACCCATAGAAGTACACCACCAAGAGGGAACCACATTGTAAACATGGACTTTGAGTAATAATGATATATCAATGTAGGTTCATCGATTGTTACAAATGTACCACTCTGGTAGGGGAATATTGATAGGGGGACAGGCTATGCATATATGCAGATAGGAGTATGTGGGGAATCTCTGAACTTTCTTCTCAATATTCCCCTGAACCTAAAACTGTCCTAAAACCTAAAGTCTACATTAAAAAAATAGAAAAATTACATTTAGTTTCCTGCCAAAAT
The DNA here is from genome assembly GCF_001890085.2 of Hipposideros armiger. Classification (NCBI taxonomy): domain Eukaryota; kingdom Metazoa; phylum Chordata; class Mammalia; order Chiroptera; family Hipposideridae; genus Hipposideros; species Hipposideros armiger. The sequence continues at coordinate 358,274 of NW_017731984.1, forward strand.
GTAAAGATCTTTTTTATTCAATGAGTATTTATTTATTTATGAATTATGTACAGAGAAATATTCTAAGCTCTGAGTATAAAGCACTGCACAAAAAATGATAAAATTCCTGCCAACATGTAACTTTAAACTCTAGTGAGAGGAAGCAGATAATGAACTACCATAAAGTATACATCTATCAGAATTAAAATATTATAGGGAAACATATATGAGAGTAAACATACCAAGGAAAGGGTAGGTTTTTCTGTTTTATTATGAGGTGATTAGGTGACGAAGTTGATGCTATTAGTGCCACACACTAATCCCCATTCTAGTGAACAGGCAGGGGACAAAGTAAATGATGAGTGGCAGTTAGGGCCTTAAGATCTACTCTTACAGTAAGGACTATAAGTTATCCCACTAACCCTGGTCTTGTGATTTTTTTTTTCCAAAATGCGTAACCAACCAGATAAGTTCACTCTCTCCATCAGAATTGTATTTGAACAGTGCAAGGGGTGGACTACAGTGGATACTGTTGGTGATTTCTTAATATTCATTTTATTAATTGGTATACTCACCCCCCAGCTGCTGTCAGTGTTGTCTAATAACTCATAGCTTCCTTCTTTTCTAGAAAATTTCTCTTGTACAAATGTGAGCTACCAAGTCTGAGAGGAAACACCAATCCTCAAGGAAAGGCCTTGGCGAAATGAGTCAGATGGAGTTGAGAAATCGAGCCTCCTTCTCTCAGGGTGGGACTAATTCTGTGCTGCAGAGCTTCCTCATTTCAACTGGGTACTATAGTGTTCTGCCTCAATTTGGGATGAACTGAAGTGTCAGGCTAGCTTCAGAGCTCCTTCTATGATTGGCTGAGGGATTAGTGGCAATTAGTGTGAGTCAGCTTTTCCTTCTGTGCTCAAATCTGAATCTTTCACTTTCTTAAAAGTGTATTTGCTGAGAGAACACCTTAGTAAATCTTCTGCAATCTTCTATCTCAAGTCTGTTTCAAAGAAACCAAAACACTGTGGGCCCAAACTAAAGCTAGCCTTTGTTTAGCTTTTTCCCATGCTTATGGCTTTCTTCACTCCCCTTCTCCTGAGAGCACAACCTCAATAGATAACCCAGACAAGCTTGTCTCAGGCTCTATTTCTAGGGAACTGACATAAAAGTGATGGTATTTGATTAGTGACCTAAATAACAACAAGAATCCTGTGCATATACAGTGTATCAGGCAAACAGTAAGTTAGGTGAAAGAACTTATGTTAAAAGAACAACTAGAAGGAAAACATGGCTAGAGCAGAGAGTTTATGAAGTGGGAAGTGGGAAGATATGATAAAAGGCCTTGCAGTTCTTTGGAAACTTAGCCAAATAACTATGGGGAGACACTGAAAGAATTGGAGGTAATTTGTTGGCTGGTATGTTTTATATTTTTAAAGGATCATCTTGACTGCTCTTTGGTAACTAGACTATAGAGGGGCAAGGGTAAAATACAAAACCTATCTGTGTATGTGTATGTAAATTCATCAGTGCATTAAAAGGCCGTCCTTCTCATCTAGGAGTATCCCCTAAATGCAGAAATAGGTGCTCAACACCAGAAAAAATATAAATCCAATTTAAAATTTAAATAAATCTAAGAAGAAAAAATACATGTCTATCTCATTAGATAAAAAAAAAAACATGACAAATTCCATAGACTATTCATAATAATTTTAGCTATATAAGATTAAAAAATGATTCACCAAGTTTTATTTGTGTGAAATCTTAAAGGTATGCAACAAATTTGTTAAGTGTTGTAAATCAGGATATTTTAGTCTGCTTAGTAACCAAGTACTCCACAATCTCTGGGGATTAAGAAAATAAAAATTTATTCCTTGCTCATTTCACATACTAACCTGAGTTAGACAACTCTCCTGAGCTTTTATCCTACATGCCAAGTTCCTACCAGAGATACCGTTTCCTTCCACCTTTTGACTCCAGGATCCCCAAGGGATTTCTGTCTTTCTTCCAGATTCTCTGTAGACATTCAGTGAAAAAAGAGAGAGTGAAAAAGTCAAGGGAGCATTTTATAGTTAGTCCAGGAAATGACAAATATATCTTCTAATAATGTTACTTTGGCCACAACCCCTGGCCATAAGGCTGTATTCTGAGGGTAGTTTAGGCTGGATTATATAATCTATAATATTCATATGAGTCTAGAAAAAAGAAATAGATTGATGAGCATCTATCCACTTTCTGCCAGGAATGATGGAACTAAAAAACATAGTTTCTTTTACATCAGAAATGAAAATACTTACTATTATTTTTAACATTGAACTATTCTGAACTAATATTATCCTTAACAATACTATAAAGATAAGAAATATGAATAAGAAAATGAATAAAAATGTATAAAGATAAAAAGGGAAGAAATAGACATTGACTTTTACCCACTTAGAATAAGAATTACAACTAAACTACAGGACAATCACCACTGAGAATCACCTGAAGTCTAGCTGAACCAAAGCCCTACAACTAAGGACATACAGAAGAAGCCAACCTCGAGATGGGTAGGAGGGACAGAGACACAAAACAGGCTGGTCCCACACTCACGTGTGACCATTGAAAATCAGGAAGGATAGCTTGGTTGTGAAGGTCTTCCCTTAGGAGTGAGGATCCCCAGCCCAGGGTTCCAGTGCCCGGGAGAGAAATCCCCATAAGTTCTATCTGTGAAAACCAACAGACATTATGTCTGAGTGAGATGGAGGGCAGCTGGAGTCCCAGGTGCTCCTCTTAAAGGGCTTGCACACAAACTTACTTCCTGATGGACTCATTCACTGTGAGCTCCAGAGCTAGGTTAGCAGCTTGAAAGGTGCAGTGACATACTGGGATGAACTAAATTGTCTGACATCATGGTGAGGGTCAGAGGGGCAGTTTTCTCCTGGACAGAGGAGCTGGAGGAAGCCATTGTTCCTTTGTTGGGCCCTCCCCTCTCCTGGCATGCAGACACAAGTGGCAGCCATCTCTGAGTCTTCATCAACCTGGCTAACTCCATTCCTTTGCCCCACCCTAGTGATTCCCTGAGACCCCACCCCACCCACCTTGCAGACCCACCCAACTTGCAGACCCACCCAATCCTCTTACAGTGGCTTTTCTGTACAAATGACATGTCGTGGCTCATGCTGCATACTTTCCTAAAATCTCTTAAAGGTTCACAAAACCCAAACAAGCAGCATCTTGCTACAGCATGTCCCATAACTCTTGCTGAGGAGCTCTAAGCCTGGCACTAGCAGCAGCCAGGCCCAGCTCACAGCTTGGCCTCTCAAGGTATCTCCACACCCAGTGTATGTGGCAGCCATCTGTGGATTGCTTTGTGGCTCATGCCAGGTGGCCCTGGACAGGGCACAGGCTATGACTGAATTTGGCCTGCCTCAAGGTTCCTCCCAGGAGACCCCAGGTCTGGCATGCCTAGTGACCAGTTTCAGACTGAGCTGAGCAGGAGCATCACCCAGCTGCCTCCAAAGATGACACACCCAAAGCGAAACTGGGCAGGCACTAGAGCCCTGCTAAAGTGAATCCTGCTCTGTAGAGTTAGCCCATGTACAATACTTTCTTGTAGTTACAGCCAGTCCTCACAACCAGTCAGCCTGAGGGTTAATCCCTCCCTTTGAGGTGCAAACAGCAACCAAGACTCAACTACAACAGGGGGGGCATACACAACCCACACCTGGAGCACCCGGCTCAGGTAACCAGGGAGACTGCACCACTGGGCCCCATGGGACACCTACTTCATACAGCCATTCTACTAAGATTAGGAGGCATAGCAGCCCTACATAATACATAGAAACAAACATAGGGAGGCAGCCGAAATGGGAAACAAAGAAACATGCCTGAATAAAGGAAAAGAATAAAGCTCCAGGAAAAAAAAAAAAACAACTAAATAAAATGGAGACAAGCAATCTACCAGATGCAGAGTTCCAAACACTGGTTATAAGGATGCTCAATGATCTCAGAGAGAACTTCAACAAAGAGTCAGGAAACATAAAAATGGAGATAGAAAACAAAAAAAGAGCAAGTCAGAAATGAAGAATACAATACTGAAATGAAGAATACATTAGGGGAAATCAACAGTAGCTTAGATGAAGCTAAGGATCAAATCAATGACTTAGAAGATAAGTAGCAGAAAACACCCAAACAAAACAGCAAAAAGAAAAAAGAATTTTAAAAAATGAGGATAGTTTAACGGATGTATGGAACAACATCAAGTATATCAACATTCATGTCATAGGGGTATCAGAAAGAAAGGAGAGAGACCAAGGAATTGAAAACATTTTTGAAGAAATAATGACTGAAAACTTCCCTAACCTGGAGAAGGAAATAGACATACAAGCCCAGGAAGCTCAGAGAGTCCACACAAGATGAACACAAAGAGGCCACGTCATAATTAAAATGCCAAAGGTTAAAGAGAGTATCTTAAAAGCAGCAAGAGAAATTCAGTTAGTTAACTACAGGTGAGCTCCCATAAGACTGTCTGTTTATTTTTCAACAGAAAGTTTTCAGGCCAGAAGGGATTGGCATGAAATACATATTTAAAGTGATGAAAAGCAAGATCTTACAACCAAGATTGCTCTACCCAGCAAAGCTATCATTTAGTGTTGAAGAACAGATAAAAAGCTTCCCAGATAATAAAAAACTAAAGGGGTTCATCAACACCAAACCAGTATTACAAAGAATCTTAGAGGGACTTATTTAGGAAGATAAAGGGGAAAAAAAGTTCAAAAAATACGAATAATAAAATGGCAGTAACTATGTATCTATTAACAATTACTTTCAATGGAAATGGATTAAAGGCTCTAATCAAAAGACATAAGAGGGATTAATGGATAAGAAAAGAAGACTCTTACATATGCTGTCTACAAGAGACTCACTTCAGATTGAAAGACACCCACAGACTGAAAGTAAAGGGATGGGAAAAAGATATTTCATGAAAATAGAAACAAACAAAATAGCTGGAGTAATAATACTTATACCAGACAAAATAGACTTTAAACCAAAGGCTATTACAAGAGACAGAGAAGGACCCAGTAATCCCACTTCTGAGTATGTACCTGAAGAAACCCAAAATATTACTATGAGGGGATGTGTGCCTCCATATGTTCATTGCAGCATTGTTTACAATGGCCAAGATGTAGATGCAGCCCAGATGTCCACATCGATGGAAGAATGGATAAAGAGGAGGTGGTACATATATACAATTATATTGCTTGACCAGGGAAGGGAGTGGGTTCTTGCCATCTATGGCAGCATGGATGGACCTGGAGGGTGTTGTGCTGCATGGAGTATGTCAGACAGAGAAAGACAGATTCAATGTGACTTCACTTATATGTGGAATTTGAGGAACAATATAGCAAAAAAACAGAAACCAACTCATAGATACAGAGAACATTTGAATGGTTACCAGATGGGAGGAAGTTGGAGGAAGTGGGTGATAAAGGGGAAAGGATTAAGATGTACAAATTGGTTGCTACACAGTGTCATGGGGCTGTAGAGTGTAGCATAAGGAATACCGTCAATAATATGGTAATACGTATGTACAGTGCCAGGTGGGTACTAGACTAGTCAGTGGGGATCACTTCTTAAATTATATTAATGTCTAACCACTGTGCTGTACATCTGAAATTAACATAAAATAATATTGAATGTAAACTCTAATTGAAAAATTTTAAAAACAGGGAAAAGGTGAAGGGGAATAAAAGGCTCAAAATACATAAGTTATAGCGATGTAATGTGCAGCATAAGGAATATAGTCAATAATATTGTAATAGCATGGTACAAGATCAGATAGTTGCTGGACTTATGGTGATCACCTCCTTAGGTATATACATGTTGCAAAACTATGGTGTACACCTGAAATTAATATAATATTGTATTTAGCTATATTTTAATAGAGATCTTTAAAAACTAAAATGTAAATAAATAAACAAAAAAACAAAACAAAACAAATATTGATCATGTGTTATGTGCCAGACATTCTACCACTTGAGGATAAAATAGACAGCTCAGTTTCAGCCCTCGATTACTCTGGATGCTTTAGGTATGCAGATGTATGTACCAGCCTTTACAATACGAGACACATTCCAAGAAGCCTATGCAAGGACCTATATAAATGTGACTGGACTGATATATTCTCTCTCGAGACCATACATTATTTCATCACATACACTCTGTACTTCTGTAGTTATAATACTAATTGCTCTTTTTTCAGATTGCTTATTTTTTTGATTGCTTGAGAGCAGTCACCTGGTCTGTCTTGCTTGCTACAGTATCACGAGCACCTTACATGAAGTGTAGGGTATAGACAGTACTCCATAAATATTCATAAAATTAGCAAGTACACAAATGGGCTCTGGTTAAATTTTCAGATAATTTTACTTCTTTAGAATTAATTTCATGAATTTCAACAGAAGAGTCATGGTTGATGATACAGAAAAGTGCTAACTTATCCAATTTTCAATAAGCTAATAATGACTGTAAAATTACAAGTAATTTTTTTTGTTTCTACCAGTATCTCAGTGTGTGACAATTCTAAATTTAACCATTGTAGTTTAATGCTGTTATTCATTATTACCAAATTACCATAACACGGTATGATATTATCCTATAATTTATCTTATTTTCTTTGAATGCCTTGGCTTCAGGCATCGCATTAGTTACTGAGGATCAAGAGATGAGTTAAATATCTACTCTGTTCTTAAGGAGCTCACAGCCCACCTACTGTGATGACATGTACCTGAATTCATTTAAAGGATTTCGATATGTGGATAGTGGTGCAAGACCACAGAGAAGAAAAGGAATTTTTCTATGAAGCTGAGGAAGCCAAGGGCAACCCAGAGGAAAGATGATACTTGAGCTAGATTTTAAAAGAAAAGCAGGAGTTTGCCATTTGGACAATTAGGAAAAGGCATCTCTAGAAAGTATAAACAACATATTCAGAGAATGAAATTAAGGAACAGAACAGTATATCTCAGAAGCTGGGATGACTCAGGTGTGGCTAAAACATAGTTTGTTCTTGTGGGACAGACTCAGGATGAGCCTGAAAAGGCAGTGTGGGTTCCCATTCTTGAGAGCTGAATTTCAAGTTCATTCAGGAGGCAATGGGCAGTGATCAGCAGGAAGTGAAGTTCTTTCATTTTCTTTATGTCATTATAGTTTCCTGACTCAATAAGTTTCTGGTTCATGGAAATGCATCATTCAAAACTGAAGGTAAAAGAGGCTGAGAGTTCACACTTCAATTGCTATGTTTTCAAACACTTATTAGCACTTGTATTTGACTTATAGATCTAATTAATTCCAGAACACTATTTTGAAGTTCATATTCTTGTATGGAGTTAAACATCTCAGAGCCAGAGTGTTTGCAAATCAGGAATATAACTAACACCAACATCTCAACTTGACAAAATTCATATTGACCCACGTCTGTGGGTCTCTCTGTGGAGAATGGAAATTTGTTGCACATGTATATGGTAGAGTAAATTAAATAAAAAAGAGTAATGTGAGGCTGCAGACTCAAGATAAATGGTGTGTAAATCAAAATATTAAGTTAAATGTTTCACTGAGCAATGATGAAGTGTTGTACATTTGCTCTCTCCTGATGTATATGAAATTGATTAGCTAAATTTCAAATTCACAAGGTAACTGACTCTCATTTTTGCATAATTCTTGAAATGGTGCTTAAGATACATGATAAAAGTCAACCAGGGCCTTAACTCAGAAAACCATTTCTTGCCTGTATATTTTACATGTGAGCTGTGAGGATGCAAGAATTATGAGAAAAGAGTAAGAATATTTCAAATGCAATGACTGTCCTAATAGTGAATTGCTTAATTTAGTTGTCTTGCCTATTCTGTTAACATGTATATTATAGGCAATATGGATATAGGATGCCAGTATTTTTTGGTATCTTGTATATATGGTAACTATTGGGCATGTAGTATCTCTCCCTGTAAATCTCTCAAAGTATTTTCATGAGTAAAATGATAACTCTAGAGTCAGTCCTATAGAACAATTAACATGGAAACATTAGTGGAGTGGGAACATGGGAAACTAACGATCTCCTTGCTCTCCTAGCAACCAGTGATACAAAATTTTGGTGTAAATAGGGCATTCACTTACTTTCAGTAAGGCAATTTGAGCTCATTTATTAACTCTTTTTTTTTTCACCAAGATTTTTATGATATGAGTAAAAAATACGAAATAAATGCGGAGACATATGTATTGTTAATGAAGGGTTTAAGACATCAAAAAGTAGGTTGTAAATTCAGGAATTGAGTGTAATTGGTAACCCATTATATTACATAACACAGAACAAGGCCAGGTTGAAAGAAAATTAAATGAGTTCCCTGTGGATCTGTATTCATAGAATCTGTATTCATAGAAACAAAAAAGAAACCAATTGGCAGCAGCAGAGGCTGAAAACTATGAGAAACTTTGAGATGGTGAACTGAGGGTAACTTGAAAACGTGAACAGTTCCTGACTTTACCACATCCACAACAATCCTGGTACACATAATAATTATTCTTTTAGCATAAATAAATAGCTAAGTCAACCTTGAAAATTGCTACAAGCAACTCCTAAAGACTTAAAGAAAGAAGAGCAATTCCTCAGCTAACTCAGGCGCGATTAGCAAAGCAGTGTGCTCCCCAGTTGTATGTGCCCCTTCTGTGCTATTCACAGCCATCCACAGAATACCCCATTAAAATTACAGCAAATAGCAGATTTTCCGTTTTCCACTTACAATTGGGCAAACTGAGTAAAAACACCACCAAACATATGGTGCAGTTAAGGAGTAAAAAGAGGAATCTTATGAGAATTCAAAGGAAATATCGCAATATGAAATTTTAGTCCAAAAAAAATAAAACATATGAAAAGCTCTGCTTTGCATTTTTATTAAGATTGAAGAAGACTTTGCATTTTCAAGACAAAAATGAGAAAATCAGCAAGAAAAGTTGTGGATGAAAAATGTGATTAAAATGTTGAAACTTCAAGAATATAAGCAGGGAGGAAATAAAAGTATACTTAGGGCTCAGAATTCTCATGTCCTCACTTCCTTTAGGTGTCAGCTCCAAGATCACCTCACCTGTGAAGCCTTCCTGAACTTTCTTTTGTAAACCTGGGCCCCATTCTTATACTGTTCCATGTTTTATTACATATTATCACTCTCTAATGTAAAATATATTTACTTGGATACTTGCGTATTGCTTGTTATCACCAAAGGAAGACAGGGGTTTTGGGGGGCGGGTTTTCCTTGTTCTTTCACTCCATTATCAGAACCATCCATCAAATGCTGCAGGGGCTCAAAGATTATCTTTAAGATAAAGAAATGAGAGCTACTGAAAAAGCACCTCTGACCACAGAGGCATTCCTAACTAAAACCACCGCATCAGCAAAGGGGTGAACCTGCCCTCCCAAGAATAAAATAACTTTGTTTTAAGAAGTCTAGTTGAAGGCAGACCACACTGGAAACAACACCATCTCCCCTATGCTAGTTCTTTAGAAATTATCTTTCATGTTAAATTATTTTGAGTCCCTTGTGTAAAACCACATCAGCTTCACTGAGTTTTTAATGCACAAATCCTGATCTTCATGTCCCTCCAATGCTTTTTAATTTACTTTTATAATTTTTACCATAGTGATGTTTACCCTGAATGCACATCACAATCACCTGTGAATATCTGACAAAAGTACAAAGGACCAGGCCCTCCCTCCACCAATTACTTTACCACTTTCTCTCTTTTCCTAGAATAGCTAATGGTTTCCTATATTTCCTACAAGACATCTCCATTCTTTGTGTAGATTTTAGATGATCAGTTTTCTAACATGAATACTACAATGCAATAGAGACATATGACTGGGTATGCCATAGGAATGTTACTATGTACGTGACACATCAAGCTTAAACAGAGATTCACTTTAAACAACCTCTGACTTTCCTACCCAGCCCAGGGTGATTTCAAAAACTCTAGTCAATCTCCAAAGCAGTTACGATCCTCTTTTATACCAGGTCAAGTATTCAGTGGTCTTCAAAAGCTTACCAACTAGCTTACAGCTTTAGCCAAGTTGACATCTCAGGCTATGACCAACCAACTAGCAGATGAGGACAGAGATCACATTTCCATGGGTCCTGAAAGATAATGGCACTTCACAAAACCACAGGAACTGCAGTGGCCCTACTCACCGAGAGGCCTGATAGGGCACGAAGCTTCTCAGGTGAGGATTCATTCTGAGATGGTGAGCCTGCTCCTGCATGGACCTCACTTATAGCCAGTGCTCTCCACCCTGCTGAAATCTAGTGAGTCTGTCATAGGTAATCACAAGTTAAGAACTTTTTAGCTATTCCCTCATCATTTTCTCTTTAGGACCCTAGCATGCTCCCTTGAAAATGGCAAACGTAAAATAACTCCTTCATTCCTTGTGTTTGATACCAGAATATGACTATGGGAATGTCCCAGACCCAAGACACAAAGGCCCTTTTCTCATTTATCCTCTGGGAGAAGGCAGAGGGTAGGGAGAAAATTTTGGTACCTTCATTTTACCCTCATTTTACTGGCAATAAGCCTCTCCTCATCCATTAAATCCTCAGTTATTCCACCAATTAAGCTTTAGGAAGTATATCCTGCTACCTGTCTAATAATATATTTTGCAATTCAGTCCTATGCTGGCTTATACATTTTGTTTCCAAAGGAGGGATTTCCCAATAGGGAAACCCAGCAATGCTCCCTGAATCACTCAGGGTGCTGACTAAAATATGGAAGGTTCTTGGGCATCAAATTCAGATGCACTGGAATCTCTAGGAACAGATTCTAGGAATCTTCACCTCTATGGCTTTTCATGCACATAAATCTGAGCTACAGGAAACCAAGGAAACAAATGGGACATCAGAATGCAAACGCACAGATCGTTAAATGCACTTAAGAACAATGTGGATTTCCATAACTGTTGGCAGGACTGGGCAGTGCAAAATAAAAATGTGGGGCCCCTTGTTCAAAAATTATTAAGACTCTCAAAACAGCAATAGCAGAGCCTTAAACCAAGTGCAGGGCACTTTCAAGTGTGGGGCCTAGTGCAACGGCTCAGGTTGCTCATTTTTAAACCTGGCTCCAATGGCGTGCAGTGTCCTATGCTTGCCACTTAGGTCAACTTTGCTGTCTTGTTGAAATCTATGATGTCCTTACTACGTTCTTTGCTGCTTGTTTTATCAGTTCCTAAGAGATACATGCTAAAATCTTCCATGATGGTTACTGATTTATTTACTTCACCATTTAATTCACTAACTCATTATTTATACATTTACAAAGTATTTTATTAGGTGCAAATTCAGAATTTTATAACTTTCTTGACCTTTATCTTTTATCATTATGAAATATCCCTGTATCTCTGTTAATGCTTTTCTGCATTATACACTCGGCACTATTTCCATGAAAAATATGTTCCATTATTTTATTTTCAACCATTCTATGCCTAATACCATTATGGTCACTTTCGAAGTACTCCCCTTGGGAAGCTATGCACCGATGCCAGTGCCTAATCCAGACTTCAAAGCAATTTTGGAACTCTTTTTCTGGCATGGCCATCAGAGCTGTCATCATATTACCCTTGATGTCCTGAATCTCATCAAAATGTCTACCTTTCAATATTTTCTTTATCTTTGGTAAAGAAAGAAGTCATTGGGGGCCAGATCAGGTGAGTAGGGAGGGTGTTCCAATACAGTTATTTGTTTACTGGCTAAAAACTCCCCCACAGACAGTGCTGTGTGAGCTGGTGCATTGTCCTGATCCAAGAGCCATGAATTGCTGGAGAAAAGTTCAGGTTGTTTTCTTCTAACTTTTTCATGCAGCCTTTTCAGCACTTCCAAATAGTAAACTTGGTTAGCTGTTTGTCCAGTTGGTACAAATTCATAATGAATAATCTCTCTAATATAAAAAAAAGGTTAGCAACATCATTGCAACAAGTTTGCAAACTTACTTGTCAGACCTCATATATTTTCCATGTGACAATTCTTTGTCGTATATTTGTCATATGACATTATATATAACTATGCATAATATATTATAATATAATCAGTCTGACAAGTCTTGTTCTTAATTGGAAATTTACTTTATCTATATTGAATGCAATCATTAATACACTTGGATTAAAATCTCATATCATTTTTTCTGTATTTATCTTACATGTTCTATGCTACTTTTCCTCTTTTCTTGCATTTCATTTCAAGTAACCATAATTATTTCCACTATCCTCTCTAATTTACTTGCTAATTTATTAATATTCTTATAGCTTAGAGCCCTCTCTCCCTTTTATTAGGAGTTATATAATTTTTTATCTTATCTCTTTTCCCCCCTCTAAATATAATACGTAAAATGTCAAAGGGGACTCGAAGAGTACATCCCTTTCCCTCTCATGGTTCCCATGCAGAGGACTTTTTCTTAAGCACATCCGTGCCCTTTCTAACAGCCCTATATTTACTCTTCCCTGGGAAATTGTAATAAAGGCCATACTTTTGCCTCAATCTTCATTCTTTTGTTTTACACCTCAAATTGTTTGAAATCCAGATTGAGAAGATTAGTGATGATAATTCTGAGAGACAAACACCTCCATAAAAACTGTACTTATTGTGATCTTACATGCACCATTTGGTCCAGATCTCAGAAGAACAACAGAGAATATAGAAGGAAATGGACATGACTTCAAGATTCTGAAGCCTGATAACAGTGTCTTTTTCACACATCCTCAGGGAGAGGAGCTCTCTGTGTACTTATTTCACTGAGGGTGGTATCAATTCTACATGTTGTTATTGCATCTTGGTAGATTCAGGCATCGCTTAATATGGAAAGAAAGGTGTTTGCCCTGTCAAATGAAGGTGATTAATATAGTAAAAGCCTCTTAAGTTATTTTCCCAGACTGCTTGTTGTTCCTCTGAAGATGGCTCATTTGAGTCATGTAACTGCTGTGTAATCCTCCATGGAGACTGTAGCCTTCAGCTCCCCACACAATTTTGAACATTGAAAAGACTGAACAACTGTTACATTTTGAGAGCTGAGTCAAATTAGTAAAAACACTAAAGGGAAAATCCACAAATTCCAAATGCTAGAAATCCTTATTTCAATTCTCCTTCAAGCCTCTTTTTTCTTGCATTATAATATTCTCTCTAATGCATTCCTTTTCCCTTTATTTCCTAGACTAACTCAAGTTGACAACCAATAACACAAAAATATTGGTGATATCTATTATATTCTATGTCATTTTCCAGCAACTATGGAATATATGCTATACCAACCATGGTGTAAAATACATATTGACACACGAGAAACATGAACATTGTCTAAATACCTTTAAAAACATCTGAGTTTACATTCTCCCTGTATTCAAAATTCAAACACAGAGAGCTGTGAATTCTGTGTGTGTGTGTGTATATCTATCTATCTATCTATCATCTATCATCTATCTATCTATCTATCTATCTATCTATCTATCTATCATCTATCATTTATCTATCTACCTAGAGAGAGAAAGAGAGGGAAAAGGCATGTATTTAAGGATCCTTGGCTATTTGTCTTTGAATTTAATTAATTCATAACGAGTTAAATTATAATAATTCCCAGTAGGTGGTTATTCAAATATATATTTGTCCTTTACTATATAAGTGTGTATACATGTATATATTTTAGTGAGTGTGTTAATGTGTGTGTTGTGTATATGTACACACAATGTATGTATGAAATAACCATGAATGTGGAAAATGAGGGAATGTTAAATGAGAAACAAATTTTGTATATTAGTTATGTGCATGAGTGTGTGCAAAAGAGGTGGCCACTTGCATGCATGTTTGATACACAGTGTCATTGGATCCTGGAATTAATTATTTAAATAATGGGAGTTACTTTCCTAGATCCTGAATATATATTTACATATTACTGAAAATAGATGAAGACAAGTAATTAACAGCACTCTGATAGCTTTAATGATAGAAACAGATGTTCACATTTAAGGCATCAAATCTGAGTGGTTATCACTGAACTGCTGCTGTCTGGAAGCCATGGTATTTGGTCTTCTTTTTCATAGGAGAGATTATTGTAATGCAGATTCTTGTAATTGTCTAGAAATATCTCCATGGTTGACAATACTGTTTTTTCCTTTTCTACTCTCCTCTTTTTTGATAGTTAAATGGGAACTGCATTTAACAAGCACAATTATATCCTTTCTTGTTTATCATGCTGCATTTAAGCATAATTGCTTGAAGAAAGTCTATAGAGGCCTCTTCAAGCTCACGTTTCTCTTTTCCACCAAACCCAAATAAAGATCATCTATATGTTATGTTTCCTTTAACTTTTCATAAATTAAAAATAATATTAGAGATAAATCTATTAAAAAAGATTAGGATTAAAGTTGAAAAAAGCAGAATCTAGGAACTTAAACAGAAAATTTTGACTAAGGCTTAGTTTGACAATTTTTTTTCATAGAAAAATCAAAGATCCACTCATTAACAACTTTTTAAAAATATATATTTTTATTAAAATACAGCTAACATGAAATATTATATTAGTTTCAGTTGTACACCATAGTTACTCAACATTTATATACCTAAAGAAGTGATCACTGTAAGTCCAGCAACCATCTGATACCATACCAGCTATCACAATATTATTCACTATATTTCTTACTCTGTACATTACATCCCCATCACTTACTTCTTTTATACCTGGAAATTTGAACCTCTTATTTCCCTTCACCTTTCCCCCCTTTCTAAATTTTTGAATTACAGTTGACTTTTAATATTTGTATTAATTTCAGGTGTACAGCATAGTGATTAGACATTTATATAATTTAACAAGTGATCCCCCTGACTAGTCTAGTACCCACCTAGCACTATACATGGTTATTACCATATTATTGACTGTATTCCCTGTGCTTTACTTTACATCCCATGACTATTTTGTAACTACCTGTTAGTACTTCTTAATCCCTTCTCCTTTTTTCACCCACACCCCCAATCCCCTGCCATCTGGCAACCATCAAAATGTTCTCTGTATCTATGAGTTTGTTTCTGTTTTGTTTGTTAATTTTATTCTAAGATATCACATATAAGCGAAATCATATTGCATCTGTCTTTCCCTGTCTGACACTCTACTCAGGACAACACACTCAAGGTCCATTCTTGCCCCCACAGATGGCAAGAATCCATTCCCTTCCCTGGCTGAGCAATA
Organism: Hipposideros armiger; assembly: GCF_001890085.2. Classification (NCBI taxonomy): domain Eukaryota; kingdom Metazoa; phylum Chordata; class Mammalia; order Chiroptera; family Hipposideridae; genus Hipposideros; species Hipposideros armiger. The sequence continues at coordinate 373,484 of NW_017731984.1, forward strand.
TTTCATTGTATATATGTACCACCTCTTCTTCATTCAGTGATGGACACCAAGGCTGCCTCCACACTTGGGCACTGTAAACAATGCTGCAATGAACATATGGATGCACACAACCCATTGAAGTAGTGGTTTGGGTTTATTCAGATAAATACCCAGAAGTGGGATTACTGGGTCCTCCTTTATCTCTTCTCATAGCCTTTGTTTTAAAGTTTGTTTTGTCTAAGTATTGCTCCCCCAGCTATTTGTTTTTGTTTTGTTGTTGTTGTTTCCATTTTCATAAACTATCTTTTCATCCCTTTGCTTTCTGTCTCTGTGTGTCTTTCAATCTGAAGCGAGTCTCTGGTAGGCAGCATGTGTAAGGGTCTTGTTTTCTTATCGATTCAGACCTTCTGTGTCTTTTGATTAGAGCATTTAACTCATTTACATTAAAAATAATTGTTGATTGACATGTAGCTATTGCCATTTTATTATTCTTTTTTTTTTCACCTTAAAAAAGTCCCTCTAACATTCCTTGTAATACTGGTTTGGTGGTGATGAACTCCTTTAGCTTTTTCTTGTCTGGGAAGCTCTTTATCTGTTCTTCTACTTTAAATGATAGCCTTGCTGTGTAAAGCAGTCTTTGTTGTAGGTCCTTGCTTTTCATCACATTGAATATTTTATGCCAACCCCTTCTGGCCTGTTAAACTTCTGTGGAGAAATCAGCTGACAGTCTTATAGGAATTGTTTTATAAGTTACTAATTGCCTTTGTCTTGTTGTTTTTAGGCTTCTCTCTTAACCTTTGCCATTTTAATTATGATGTGTCTTGGTGTGGGATTGTTTGGGTTCATCCTGTTTGGGACTCTCTGTACTTCTTAGACTTGTATGTCTATTTCCTTTGCCAGGTTAGGAAAGTTTTCAGTCATTATTTCTTCAAATAGATTCTTAATCCCTTGTTTTCTCTCTTTTCCTTCTGGTACCCCTTCATGATGCAAATGTTGTTATGCTTCATGTTGTCCCAGAGGTCTCTTAAACTAGCCTCACTTTTTTTTAATTATTTTTTCTTTTTGCTGTTCTGATTGGGTGTTTTCTTGTACCTTGTCTTCTAAATTGCTGACTTGATCCTCTGCTTCATCTAGTCTGCTGGTGATTTCTTCTAGTGCATTCTTCATTTGAGGTACTATATTCTTCACTTCTGACTGGTTCTTTCTTATGGTTTCTATGTCATTTTTAATGCTTTCAGTCTCTTTGTTGAAATTCCCAATAGGCTCCTTGAGCATCCTTATAACAAATGTTTTGAACTCTGTCTCTGGTAAGTTGCTTGCCTCCATTTCATTTAGTTTTTTCTAGATTTTTCTTCTGTTCTTTCACTTGGGATATATTTTTTTTATTTCCTCATTTTGACTGCCTCTCTGTGTTTGTTTCTATGCATTAGGTGGATCTGCTACATCTCCCAGTTTGACCCCATGGTTTTAGGTAGTAGGTGTCCTGTGGGGCCCAGTGGCACAGTGCCCCAGGTACCTGCTCTGGGTGCTCCAGGAGTGTCCCTTGTGTGGGCTGTATGTGCCCTCCTATTATATTTGAGTCTTGATTGCTATTGGCACATCAGTGGGTGGGATTGACCCTTAGGCTCACTGGCTCTGAGGTTCGGCCACATCCACAGCTTACAGGCTGCTGTGAGGGGAACTTACCCCACTGAGTGGGATTTGTTTCACTGGGCTCTGGTGCCTGTTGAGGCCACCCTTTTTGTGTGCCACTTGTAGGGCTAACTGGGCAGTGTTCTGCTGTGGCCTGAAGCCAACCTCTAAGTATATTGGTTCTGGGGCCCTTGTTAGGGGCTCCAGTGCAGGCCCAGGTCAGCCACTACCTGTGACTAGCTTGGGGCTACCTGGTAAGAGCTATAAAGCAATCTTTGGTCATTTACTGCCTATGCTAAACCTGGAGGCCTGTGGGAGAGGAAACGCTATGAACCAAGGACATTTGCCATCAGTACCAGGGCTGGGGTAGCTCCACAAAAAGCCAGGACATCCTGAGGCCTGCTGCCACCTGCTGACTCCCTTAAGTTTCAGCAGCTGATAGAGCTCCATGTGGTACTTAAATTGCATGAGGCAGTGTTTCAGGGAGTACTAGAGTGCAAAGAGTTGTGGTAAATGGGTTAATGCAAATTCTGGTTTGCTGCCTGTGCTGATCCTGGAGCTACTCAGCAAAAGTGTCAGAGCACACCAAGGCCAGTCGCCACCCTCTGGGGGCCTGCCAGACTTCAATAGTTTTCATAGAAAGAGTGCACTGTGGGTGGGGCTGGCTCTTCATAGAGAAAAGTGCTTCCAGCATTGAGTGGGGTGGGGTCCCAGTGAGTCAGCAGTGTCGAGCAGTGGAGCTCATCTGGCCAACAGATTCAGAATTGGCCATGATGGGGACGGGTTCAACATAGGAAAGATGGCTTCTGTCTGCTAGCTGCATGGGAGAAGGGCCTCACACAGGGAAAATGCCAACTATCCTCCAGTCCTCACCCTGGAACCACAAACCTCACTCTGCCCCCCTGTATGTCTCTGACACCTCCTGAGTCACCTTCCCTCTGCCAGAGCCCAAGGTGAGTGCCTGGGAGTGAGTGGGTCTGTGTGTAGGCCATTTAAGAGGACTTCAGGGCTTTCCAAAGCCATTTGTCCCACCTGGACCCTCAGAATTCCCACTGATTTTCATAGCCAGGTGTGGGGGCTTATCTTCCTGGCGCTAGTACTCTGGGATGGGGGCTTGCATCCATTGCTCCTCCAGGGGGAGCCTCCACAGCTAAGATATCCCTCCCGATTCTTAACTGCCACATGGAAGTTTAGGACCCGTTCTGCTTCTCTGACCCTCACCAGTCTTGAGGTGGCTTCTTCTTTATATTTCAGTCATAGGACTTCTGTTCGGCTAGACTTCAGATAGTTCTCCAGGTTGATTGTTCTATAATTTAGTTGTAATTTTAATGTGTTCATGAAAGGTCGCAGGCACAGAGTTTACTCCACCATCTTTATCTCGCTCTATAATAGCTTACATTTTGGAAATACTAATTTTGCTAAACCCAATCTTATACAGTTCAATTTTTAATGGGTCAGAGTAGCCCTCATTTTAGTGTCAAAAACATTTTTTTCCATTCCTGAATTCATGTTTCCCATCAGTAATCAATTAAGGCTTTTAAAGATTTGAGAAATCTATTTTGAGACAGTTTTATTTAGTTATGGAGATAATTCTGATATTTTCAGAATGAAAAGTTTCATTAATTTTTTCTACTTAAAATGTAACAGCCTGAAGAAGTTATTTTTCATTGGACTGTAGCTATTTAGAAAACATTTAAAAATCTTTCCATATAAGGAAATTATTTCCCTTGCACCAGTCCAAGAAATTCCCTAGGGTACTCTATGTACTTTGCTGAAGTATTCAGATGAAGAAAGTATGTTCAGAAGGCAGGCTCATTAGTAGGCAAATTGTAAAAGGAGTAACTACCACAGATTTGTTTGTTTGTTTGTTTCTCATGACAATGCAATTGTGCCTGAAAAATAGAGCCAAGTGACTAATTATGGCTGAAATTGGGCAATTACTCCTCAAATTAGCCAAATGCAGGTGTAATTATTATTTTAATAAGACTAATTGCTCATGGTAATTTGAAAAGGAGAACCTGCATTTGAGGGAGACATAAGAACTCCATATACTTGACACATGGCAAATATAATGTGATGCTAAAATTAAGAAGTGAAAATTATATATATATATATATATATATATATATATATATATATATATATATATATATATATATACATATATATACATATATGTATAAATGGAGTAAAGGGAAGATCAAGAACTAAAATAAAATTATCAAATTTTTAATTAAAATTGTCAAAAAGGGAAAAATATTCTAACACCTGAAATTAAGACAAGTATTCAGCATATATATGATAATCCAAGCAATTTCTAAAACTAGTCATACTTATCACAAATTATTTTTAAAAGTCACATCAAAAAACATTACTTTTTCTCATAACTTCTTTTTTTATTATTATTAGTTTTAGTTGTATAAAATAATTTAATAATTACACTTTTCACCCCTCACAAAGTGACCACCCCTCTCCCCTGTTCAACCGCCCTCCTCCGTGATATCATACATATCTATCACAATTCCATCGACTCCACTCCCCCCACTGTACTCCACATCCCATAACCACATATATATCAAATCTTAGTTGACACAATGTTATTCAACAGCAGCTTCAGATGTACAGTGCAGTGGTCAAGCCTCTACACCCTCCATCGTCCATGAAGTGGTCTCCCTAACAAGACATGAGTCCATCTGACCCCCTAAAAAATATTTACAACATTATTGATTATACTCCCCAAACTGTCTTTCATATCCCTGTGGCAATATTGTAGTTACCAATTTATGTTGTCTCGTCCCTTCCCCTTTTCTCTCATCCCCACCCCCTTCTCATCTAGAAATCATCAGTTTTTCCTCTATATCTCTGAGACTATTTCTGTTTACTTTGCTTGTTTATTCAGTTCTTTAGATTCCACATTTAAGTGAGATCATATGGTATTTGTCTTTCTCCGACTGATTTATTTCACTGAGCATGATGTTCTCTAGGTTCATCCATATTGTTGCAAATGGTACCATTTCTTTCCTCTTTATAGCTTAGTAATACTCAGTTGTATAAATGACCCATAGTTTCTTGATCCAGTCATCTACCTATAGGCATTTCGGTTGTTTCCAAGTCTTGGCTATTGTAAATAGCGCTGCAATGAACATAGGGGTGCATATATTTTTTTCGAATTAGTGTCTTGGGTTTCTCTGGATAAATGCCTAAGAGTGGAATTGCTGGGTCATAAGGTAGTTCCATTTCCAATTTTGTGAGATACCTCCATACTGATTTCCATAATGGTTGCACCAGTCTGCACTCCCACTAACAGTGCACCAGGTTTCCCTTTTCCCTACAACCTCACCAACACTTGTTTGTTGATTTATTGATGATAGTCATTCTGACCGGAGTGAGGTAGTATTTCATTGTGGTTTTTATTTGCATTTCTCTAAGGATTAGTGAGGTTGAACATTTTTTCATATGTCTTTTGGCCATCTGTATGTCCTCTTTAGAGAAATGTCTCTTCATATCCTCTGCCCATGTTTTAATTGGGTTGTTTGTATTTTTTTGTGTAGAGTTGCATGAGTGTTTTACAAATTTTGGATATTAACCCCTTATCAAATATATTTTTGACAAATATTTTCTCCCATTCAGTAGGCTTCCTTTTTGTTTTATTGATGGTTTCCTTTGCTGTGAAAAAACTCTTAAGTTTTAAGTTTGATGTAATCCTGTATGTTCATTTTTTTTTTTTTTTTACTTCCCTTGCCTGTAGGGATATATCAGTAAAAGTACTGCTCAGGGTAATGTCTGCAAATTTACTCCCTATATTTTCTTCTAGGAGTTTTATGGTTTCATGTCTTACATCTAAGTCTTTAATCCATTTTGAATTTGTTCTTGTATATGGAATAAGGAGTTGGTCCAGTTTCATTTTTTTGCATGTATCAGTCCAATTTTCCCAGCACCATTTATTAAATAGACTATCTTTACCCCAATGTAAATTCTTGCTTCCATTGTCAAACTAACTGTTCATATATGCATGGATTTATTTCTGGGGTCTCTATTCTGTTCCATTTATCTGTGTACCTGTTTTTGTGACAGTACCATACTGTTTTGACTACTGTAGCCTTGTAGTATGTTTTAATGTTTGGTAGCATGATACCCCCGACTTTGTTCTTATTTCTCAGGATTGCCATGGCTATTCAGGGTCTTTTACAGTTCCATATGAATTTTAGGCTTACGTTTTCCATTTCTGTGAAAAATGCCCTTGGTAGTTTGATAGGAATTGCATTGAATCAATATATTGCTTTAGGCAGTATGGACATTTTAACTAAATTAATTCTTCCTATTCATGAGCATGGTAGGTGTTTCCATTTATTTGTATCATCTTTAATTTCTCTCTTCAGTTCTTATAATTTTCTGAGTACAGGTCTTTTACTTCTTTGGTTAAATTTATTCCTAAGTATTTTATAGTTCTTGAAGCAACAGTAAATGGGACTGTTTTGTTAATTTCTCCTTCTGATTGTTTTTATTGGTGTATACAAATGCAACTAATTTCTGAATATTGATTTTGTATCCTGCTAACTTGCTGAATTCATTTATCAGTTCCAGTAGTTTTTTGGTGGAGTCTTTGGGGTTCTCTATGTATAGTATCTTGTCATCTGCATATAATGACTATTGTACTTCCTCCTTACCTATTTGGACTCCTTTCATTTGTTTTTCTTGTCTGATTGCTGTGGCTAGAACTTCCAGGACTATGTTTAATAAAAGTGGAGAGAGTGGACAGCCTTGTGTTGTTCCTGATCTTAAGGAAAATGGTTTTAGCTTTTCCCCATTGAGTATGATGTTAGCAGTGGGTTTACCATATATGGCCTTTATTATGTTGAGATATGCTCCCTCTACTCTCACTTTGCTAAGAGTTTTTATCATAAATGGCTGCTGTATTTTGTCAAATGTGTTTTCTGCATCTATTGATGTGACCATATGGTTTTTAGTTTTCATTTTGTTGATGTGGTGTATCACATTAGTTGATTTGTGGATATTGAACCAACCTGCATACTAGGGATGAACCCGACTTGATCATGGTGTATAATCTTCTTAATATATTGCTGAATTCTGTTTGCTAAGATTTTGTTGAGGATTTTTGCATCTATATTCATCAGGGATATCGGCCTGTAGTTTTGCTTTTTTCTACTGTCTTTCTCTGGTTGTGGAATCAGGGTGATAGTGGCCTCATAGAAGCCTCATAGAAAGAGTTTGGGGGCCTTCCTTCCTTCTGGAATTTTGGAATAGTTTGAGAAAAATAGGTGATAATTCTTTTTTGAATGATTGGTAAAATTCAATTGTGAAGCCATCTGGTCCATGGTTTTTGTTTGTTTGGAACTTGTTGATTACTGATTTGATTTCCTTGGTGGTAATTAGTCTATTCAGATTCTCCGTTTCTTCTTGAGTTAGCTTTGGAAGGTTGTATGCTTCTAGGAAATTATCCATTTTTTTCCAGATTGTAAAATTTGTTGGCATATAGTTGCTCATAGTAATTTCGTAATTTTTTTTTGTATTTCTGTGGTGTCTGTTGTCACTTCAACTCTTTCGTTCTGGATTTTACTAATTTGAGTCCTCTCTCTTTTTTTTTTTTTTTTGATGAGTCTGGCTAGAGGTTTGTCAATTTTGTTTCTCTTCTCAAAAAACCAGCTCTTGGTTTCATTGATCCTTTATATTGTCTTTCTGGTCTCTATTTCATTATTTCCACTCTGGTCTTTATTATCTCCTTTCTTGTACTCCCTTTGGGCTTATTTTGCTGTTCTTTTTCCAGTTGCCTGAAATGTAAGAATAACCTGCTGATTTTAGATTTTTTTTGCTTCTTTAGGAAGGCCTGCACTGCTATAAACTTCCCTCTTAGGACTGCTTTAGCTACATACCAAAGATTTTCGGTTGTGGTGCTTTCATTTTTGTTTGTCTCAAGGTATCTTTTGATTTCTTCCTTAATCTCATTTTTGACCCACTCACTACTTAGTAATGTTATTCAGCCTTCATGTATTTCTCTGCTATCCAGTTTTTTTCTTGTAGTTGATTTTTAATTTTATAGCACTGTAGTCAGAGAAGATACTTGATATGATTTCAATTTTCTTAAATTTATTGAGACTTGTTTTGTGGCCTAACATGTGGTCTATCTTGGAAAATGTTCCAAGTGCATTTGAAAATAATGTATATTCAGTAACTTTTGGGTGAAATGCTCTGAAAATATCATTTAAATCCAGCTGGTCTAGTGTGTCATTTAAGGTCGCTGTTTCCAAATTGATTTTCTGTCTGGAGGATCTGTCTATTGGTGACAGCAGGATGTTGAAGTCCCCTACTATGATAGTGTTACTGTTGATCTCCGTCTTTATGCTTGTCAATATCTGTTTTATATATTTAGGGACTTCTATGTTAGGTGCATAGACGTTTACTAGGATTATGTCCTCTTGTTGGATCGACCCCTTTATTATTATGAAGTGCCTTTCTTTGTCCTTTTTTATATTCTTCAATTTAACATCTATTTTGTCTGACATAAGTATCGCTACTCCAGCTTTTTTCTCAGTTCCATTTACATGAAATATTTTACTCCATCCCTTTACTTCTAGCCTGTATTTGTCTTTTGATCTGAGTGAGTCTCTTGTATACAGCAAATGCAAGGGTCTTGCTTTCTTATTCATTCAGCCATTCTATGTCTTTTGATTGGAGCATTTAATTCATTTACATTTAACGTGATTATTGATAGGTATATAGTAATTACCATTTCGTTATTTGTGTTCCTGGTCTTCTTTAGTTAGGTTGCTTTTCTATTTCTTCTGCTTTAAGAAGCCCTTTTAACATTTTCTGCAATGCTGGCTTGGTAGTAATGAATAACTTTTGTTTATTCTTTTTTGAGAAGCTCTTTATATCTTCTTCAATTTTAAATGATAGCCTTACTGGACAAAGCAATCTAGGTTGTAGGCCTTTGTTTTTCATCACTTTGAAGACCCCCTTGCCACTCCCTTCTGGCCTGCAGAGTTTCTGTAGAAAAGTCGGCTGATATTCTTATTGAGGTGTCCTTGTAAGTAACTTGCTGCCTGTCCCTTGCTGCTTTTAGGATTCTGTCTTTATCTTTAACCCTTGCCATTTTCACTATAATGTGTTTTAATGTTTGGGTTCATCTTGGTTGGAACTCTCTGCACTTCCTGGGCTTGTACGTCGATTTCCTTTGCCATGTTAGGGAAGTTTTCAGTCATTATTACTTCAAATATGTTCCCAATCCCTTGCTCCCTCTCTTCTTCTGGTATTCCTACGATGCACATGTTGTTGTACTTGATGTTATTGCCCAGCTCTCTTAAACTATTTTCAATGTTTTTTCTTTTTTTTTCTTTTTGTTGTTCCTCTTGGATGACCTCTGCCATCTTGTCTTCTAGGTTGCTGATTCGATCCTATGCTTCATCCAATCTGCTGGTAATTCCTTCAAGTTTGATATTTAATTCAGCAATTGTATCCTTTAGTTCTAACTGGTTTTTTTTTATGATTTCTCTATCCTTCTTTATACTCTTACTAAGTTCCTTAAACATTCTAATCATCAGTGTTCTGAACTCTGTCTCCAATAGTTTGGTTGTCTCTATTTCCTCTATTTCCAGTGATTCAGGAGGTTTCTTCTGTTCTTTTATTTGGGATGTGTTTCTTTGTTTTCCCATTCTGACTTACTCTTTGTGCTTGCTTCGATGTGTTAGGTGGATCCCCTAGGTTTCTCAGTCTTGTCTGGGTGGACTTATATGGTATGTGTCCTTTATATTTGAATTGCTCAGTCTCCCTATTCTCCTGTGCGTGTGTACCAGAGGTGTTCCTTGTGTTGTGTGTCTTCTCCTGTTGAAGTTGAGCTTTGATTGCTTTTGGCTTGTCAGTAGGTGGGATTGATTTCCAGTCTGACTAGCTGTGAGGATTGGCTATGTCCACATTGTATGAGCTGCTGTGTGAGGGTTGACCCCTCAGATGAGGCTTGGCCCCTCAGATGAGGCTTGGCCCCTCAGATGAGGCTTGGCCCCTATGGGCTCTTGTGCCTGTAGGGATTTCTCTTTTGGTGTGACTATTATAGGTCAAACCCAGTAATGCTCTGTTTTGGTCTAAAGTTGGCCTCTGGGTGTGATGATTCTTGTGCCTCTTTGGTTGGGCCCTGCTGCAGAGTGATTTTAGAGCAAAACAGATCAACAAGCACAACCACAACAGCCACCAAAAGAAACCAGATACTCTCACATGTAAAAACAACCAACAGCCCACACTCAACATGCACAAAAATATCAAACATACAAAGAAAGCAAAACAAACACGATAAACAAAATAGCAGCACCAAAAAATAATTGTAGAAAAAATGTAAAGGAGGAAAAATACAGCAGGAAAAAGAAGGAAGAAAAGAAGTGAGAGAGAGGGGGGAATAAAAAAGAAGAGAAAAAGAAACTAACAAACAAAAAACAAATAATATATTCGTCTACACACCTATATATATGGACATATATATACACGCTTATATATACATATATAAAAAAACTAAAAATGATAATAATGAAATAGAAAAAACAACCAAAACAAGCAAATAAAACAAACCCCAAAACACCCAAAAAAACAACAACAGCAACAAAAAAAGAAACCAGTGCCAGTCTTGACTAAAGTCCACCAAGCTATTTCCAAGTTGTTCTCTGCTGTATAAAACTCCTCTGTGTCTTGTGAGGGCAGAGCCAGCCACCTGGCACCCAGAGTGACCCTGGTGATGCAGGTCTAGATGAGTGGTGCTATGAGGTGTGATTGGTGGTTTTTGCAAAGTCAGTGCCATTTCTGCTCTTGCCTGCCCAGAGGCTCGCTGGCAGCTGCGTAGCCAGAAGGCTCAATGTGCGTCTTAGGGCACTCTTTCCACTGGCGGCTGTGGGGGATGTGAGATTTCTGAGCTGCTAAAAGATCCCTGCAGGGGTCCTGCGAGTGACTCAGCAGCTGAAGTTGCCCTGCTTCCCAAGCCATGCAGCATGCAGCAAAGTTGGGGGAGGGGGAGGCACACTCTGTAGCCTCTTCCCAGAGTAGGAGCACCTCTGTAATCTGACACTACTCCTCCATTCAGAGATTAGTTTAAGACTCTGGAATGGTGCCCCGCTAGGGTTTCTGAGGGAGGGTGGGTGCGGGCTCCTATTTATGCAGCTGTTCTTTGCTTTCTGTTGAGGGGGAGAGAGAAAGAAAAGAAAAGAAAAAAAACACCTGTCCCACCGCAGTTTTGAGCCGAGGCTTCTGCCTCAGAGGCTCCAGGCTTGGTGCTGCTGCACTCCCCGCAGGACTGGGCGGGGGGTGCAGGGAGTGAGTACCTTTGTTGCTGTAATGCTCTCCGGTCTGCTTCCCTGGGCCCTGCATCTCTGCAGCCACAGATACTGGCCGCATCTCCACGCATCTCCCTTCCCTCTCCCCCCACTCGCCCAGTTTGCCCACCTTCAAACAATCATTTTGCAAGTCTTTTAGCTGTTCTGTGTGATGAGGAGAGGTCCCTCCGATGAGTTATATCTGTTCAATTTGTGGTAATTTCCAAGGGAGGACTCAGGGAGCCCTCTTCACAGCTGCCATTTCTATGACATCTCCTCTCAAAACTTCTTAACAATTCTAAGCCATCATTATCTCTCACCTGAATTACTGAAATAACTTCCTGATTAGTCTCCCTCTTTATGTTTTTCCCAAAGAGTAGCCAACATGATCATTTAAAGCTATAGATCAGAGCAGGTCCTCCCATGCTCAGTCCTTCGGTAGTCTTTTTTTGGGAAAAAATCCTATAACCTTTCCATGGCTTACTTTGTCCTCAAAACTGAATCCATCTCCCACCACACCATACTGCTTCTAACTCTCTCCTATGCTCCTTGAATCATTTCTTCTAGCCAGACCAGACTTGCTCCTTTTCAATCATGTTAAAAATGTTTCTGCCCCAGAGTCTGGGCAGCCACTGTTTGTTTAATAGATAACCTAATGGCTGTTTCCTTCCTGTTATTCAAATGACACCTCCCCAGATAGTATAATCTGATAATTTTACCAAGAATAGAAACACTTCTATAATACTTTATATCTCTTATAAATAAATACTGCCTTACTTTTTCTTTGTAAGACCTAACAGAAACTATGATGTTCTTGTTCATTTATGTCTGTTTATATTTTTATACCTTAGTAGATGATAACTTGAAGGATGAAAACAGATGTTTTGCTGAATTTTTTCTTTGCTCTGTCTCTCTAGTTCCTATAACCATGACTACAACATGGAAATTTTATAACAAATAGCTACTGAAGAATGAATAATTAAATAAATAAAATGTGATTCAGGGTGGAGACTCTTTCAAAGTTCTAAAGTTGGAGAAGTGAAAGATAGACTTTTGGGTTAAGCAGAACTACAATGCCAAGGACATCGTGTGAAGTAAAGTTAAAGAACCCTTCTCAAAAGTAGCAGAGTTTGTCAAAGAAACACTAAAGCCAGACAGTAGTTAAGGTGGTAAAAACAGATTTTACTCAGGGACTACTGCACTAGGGGGAAATTGATCTGAATATAGAACTAGGCTCAATTCTGAATGGAAATTAATAAGAGGAGCCATCAGGAGTAAGGGAGAGATTCTAGCTAAACCAATTTGGCAAGAGTTTTGCAGAAGGTAGTCTAGGTGGCCAGATACCAAGAGGAGGGGATGAGGAATGTAGTCAGATATCAAGGGATCCCTCCCTTGATAAAGTTTCTTACTAAACTGACTTAGCATAGGTTTTGAGGACTCCTTATGTTTTCCAAAGGAAATAAGGGCCCAAGGCCACTCTTACATAACTGTGCAAGGTTTGTGACTGTCTTTCTCAACAGCCTACACCCTCTGGAGTTTCTGGACCAGAGGTTCTTGGTGTACTGGGGAAATACAGAGGATGGAAAATAAAAGTGGTCATCAGACATACTCAGAGTCTAGGACATTCTATCAGGAAACCGGCTGGACTCGTGTATTGTTTTTTAAGTTTATCAATTTTATTTATATCCAAATCGTTCCTCCTACCCTCCACCCTTTTGGTTTTTCACCACCACATAAAAATATAAGGCAAGCAAACCAAATGTTCATAAATGAGGTTCTGTAGTAAATGTTGATGCAAGAATGTCCAAACATGTAAAGAACTTTTATAAGAGTTTATTTGAGTCAAACTTGACAATAATTGCCAGGAAGCAAGATCTCAAATGCTCTGGAAAATTACAGTTTTGCAGTTTCTTTTATGCATTTGAAATTGAAGAAGGAACTCAAAGAAGGTTACATGAAGGTGGGAGAAAGCAAGGTGGGGATTGGATTTCAGGATGGTTAAGATTCTGTGCTCTCTTAGGCAGGGCAGGGTTATACCTTCCAGGGGTATTATTTCTGACATTTCATAGTTGTGTTAACCTAGAAGCACAAAAACCTTTCCCTAAAGAAGTTATAGGCCTAGGGCACAACTATCCACCAAGATTTGCCCAGTTAGGAATTTATGATTCATTACATCTCTTTTTCATCCACAGTTTTATTGGAACAACAATGCTCACTTACTTGTACTTACAGCTTGTCTGTGGCTGTTTTTTGCTTTACAGCAACAGAGTTGAGAAGTTGCTGCAGAAACTGAATGGCCTACAAAGCTTAAATTATTTACTGTCTGGCCCCTTAGAGAAAAGATTATCTGACTCCTGCTGTACGTTAATAGGAAGGAGCCTCAACGCCAAGTCAGAACACAATATAAATGATGGCAACTTCAGTTTATTTAGCACTTCATAACATCGCAAGCATGTTGTATATGTTTTACTTGTATTATCTCATTTAACCACTGTATCAACACTGTGAAGTGGATAAAGCTATTTTTATTTTATAAAAGATGGAACTGAGCTTTGAAAAGATTGAATAACTAGACTGAGGTCTGAGTAGCAGCCCCCCATGCCCTGTCCCAGATTAGAATTCAGTTCTGATTAAAACTTTTAACATTAAAGCTTAAGATACTTTCTCTAGGAAAATGGGGGAGGGGGTAGGGTTAGATGTTTATATTAAAATAATTATAGATCCACAGGATGTTACAAATAACTGTATGGGGAAGTCCCATGCACTCTCACCCAGTCTGCCCCAATGTAACTGTAAAGTTCTACACTGCACTCCCTTTCATACATTGGAGACTCATAGGAGCCTTGGGTTGAAGGGCCAAGTGAAGCAGTAACTGGGAGGAAGGAGTGTGCGTCTGCAAAGTGGGGAGCTTCAGGAGTCCATGTTCCAGCATGTTCTTGGCTGCCACTCCCCCATGGACAAGCCTGGTACCTGCAGACCTAAACTGCCTTGCCAGTTTCCACCATATCTGTTAGATGAGTATTGGATGAGAATCATTGTTGTCAGCAGCATTCCATGTCATGTGCTCTATCATTAGTTCAGGACTGCAAATACACCTTGGATGGCATTTAGAGGGTTGTGAAGTCTTTGATAGGGTTAGTGCACCATGTGAGGTAAACACTAACGTTCTAATGCCTGACACTTTCTATCAGATTATTCGTTTGTTTGTTTGATTGATTGATTATTTAATTTACTGAGGCGACATTGGTTAGTAAAATTATATAGGTTTCAAGTGTACAATTCTATAATACATCACCTATATATCATCACATTGTGTGTTCACCACCCAGAGTCAGTCCTCTTTCCATCACCATATATTTGACCCCCTTTTTCCTCTTCCACCACCACCCGACCCCCTTACCCTCTGGTAACCACTAAACTGTATCTATGATTTTTTTGGTTTTTGTTTGTTTGTAATAATTACAGATTCACATGACATCTCAAAGATATATACAGGGAAGTCTCATGTAACTTCCACTCAGCCTCCCCTATGTTAATATTTGATATAATTATACACTTGTATAAAAGCAAAGCTGGTAAAATAATACTTTTGTAATTCATAGTGCTTATTCAAATTTTACTAGTATACAGGCACTCATTTCAAGATATTCAAGTGAACATCATCATTGGCTTACTTTATTATGATGTTATAGCCACAACTATCCCTCCCCCCCATCCCTAACACTGGGCAACCATGATCAATTCTACTCTATAATTATATTATTTCACAAATGTTACAAAAATAAAGCCATGCATTTCATATCATTTTGAGCTTAGCTTCTTTTACATCCCAGTCTAATGTCGTTGAATTTGATCCAAGTTGTTAGGCATATAAACGGTTTATCTTTTACTGAATAATGACTAATTCATTTTATTACTGAATTGTTTTCTATGGTATGTATGGATGTACCATAGTTTGTTTAAACATTCATCCACTGACTTTTGGGTAGTTTCCAAGTTATAGCTTTATGAATAAAGCTACTTAGAACATTTGTATACAAGTCCTTGTGTGAAACTTAACTTTTCATTTCTGTGCAACAAATGCCCAAAGTGTAATTGCTAGTTTTATGCTAAGTCCATTTCTGATTTTAAAAGGAATTACTAGGCTGTTTTTTTTTTTTGGTGTTGGTTTTTTTTTTCAGTTTTGCCATTTTTATAGGTTTGTAGTGATAGCCCATTGTGCTTTTAATTGCAATTTCTTTATTGCTCAGGAAGTTGAATGCCTTTTCCTGTGTTTACTTGCCATTTATATATCCTTTTCTTTTTTGAGCAATGACAACCTACTTTATATTTTTTAATTAAATGTAGTTAATATACAATGTTAATAAATTTAATACATAATGTTATATCAGTTTCAGGTTTACAACATAGTTATTCAACATTTACATACCTAATGAGCTGATCAATAAATCTGGTAGCCATCTGACACTGTGCAAGATTATTACCATAGTATTTTTTTTCTATTCTTTTTAAAATTAAAAAAATTTGGGGGGCCGTCCAAGTGGCGCAATGGTTAAGAACTGGCTTGGGATGCCAGAGGGCCCCGGTTTGGATCCTACATATGAGGGCCAGTGACACTGCCCTCCACAGCTAAGATGCTGAACAACAGTTCAGCTCAACCTGGAGCTGGGCTGCCGTGAGTCACTGGCGAAGGCGTAGGGGAAAAAATATATATTTTTTTAATTATAGCTGACATACAATTTTATATTAGATTCAGGTGTACAACATAATGATTAGACATTTATATAACTTATAAAGTGATCATCCTGATAAATCTGTGTAGTTATTGCCATTTTATTATTCATATTTTTTCTTTTTGGTTTTTCTTTTTGTCTTTTTAAAAAGTCCCATAAACATTTCTTTTTGTTTTTCTGTTGATGAACTCCTTTAGCTTTTTCTTGTCTGGAAAATTCTTTATCTGGCCTTTGATTCTAAAGGATAACTTTGCTGGGTAGAGTACTCTTGGTTGTAAGTCTTTGCTCTTCATAACTTTGTATATTTTGTGCCAATCCCTGCTGGCCTGCAAAGTTTCTGTTGAGAGATCACCTGATAGTTATATGGGAGCTCCCCTGTAGGTAACTAACTGATTTCCTCTTGCTGATTTTAAGATTCTTTCTCTGTCTTTAACCTTTGGCATTTTAATTATGACGTGCCTTGGTGTGGGCCTCTTTTGGTTACTCTTTGCACATCAATAGGAGAGACTGACCCTTGGGCTGATTGGTTGTGAGGACTGGCATGACTATAGTGGAGGAGCTTGGTGCAGGGGCTGGCCCTACAAAGAAGGATTCACTTTAGCAGGGCTCTGGTGCCTGCCAAGGCCACCCTTTGAGTGTGTCATCTGTGGAGGCAGCTGGTTGGTGCTCTGGCTCATTGTGAAGCCAGCCACCTGGTGTGCTAGCTGCAGGGCTGCCTGGGAGGGACTCTGCTGCAGACCAAGTTCAGCTGCAGCCTGTGCACTGCCTGTGGCTACCTAAAATGAACCACAAAATAATTGGCAGATAGCAGCCATCCACTCTGGACTTAGAGGTGCCTGAGAGAGGCCACACTGTGAACCAAGGCTGGTGGCCACTAGTGCCAGAAGAAGAGTTAGCCAGGTTGTTGGAGACTCAGATAGGCAGTCACCTGCATCTACACACCAGGACGTGGGAGGGTTCAACAAAGAAATAATGGCTTCTGCCAGCAATTCTGTTTGGGAGAAAGCCACTTTTCCAGCCCTCACTCTGAAGCCAGCCAATTCAGTTCCTCCTTGTAGATCTCTGGTACCTTTCGAGCTGCTGTCCCAGGGCTGAAACTCAGAGTGAATGAGCCTGTTAGCAAGCAAGACTATGTGCAGGCCCTTTAAGAGAAACGCCTGGGACTCCTGCAGCCCCCAGTCTCAACCACAATCTCTGCTGGTTTTCACAGCCAGAAACTATGGGGACTTCTCTTCCCATCATTGAAAATCTGGGCTGTGGTATCTGGCACAGGACTGGCACCCCTCACTCTTGAAAGGTGACTGCCACAGCTGAGATATCCCTCCTGATTTTTAACAGCCACATGTGGGTGTGGGACAAGCCTGTTCTGCATCTCTGCCCCTCTTACCAGTCTCAAGGAGGCTTCGTCTATATATCATTAGTTATAGGACTTCTGTGCAGTTAGACTTTAGGAGATTTTTCAGTGATGATTGTTCTGTAGTTTAGCTGTAGTTTTGATGTCTCTTTTTGTCTTCTAAATGGGGACTTTCTCAGAAAGAATTTTAAATTTTGATGAGTTCCAATTCATTAGTTTTTTCACTTATGGATTTTCTTTTTGGTTTTAAGCCTAGAATTATTTGCCAAGTTCTATGTCCCAAAGATTTTCCATACTGTTTTCTTTCTAGAAGTTTTATAGTTTCATATTTTACATTTAAAGTATGATCCATTTGTAGCTCATTTTTGTATAATGTATGAGGTTTAAGTGGATGTTTATATTTTGTTGAGGGAAATACAATTGCTTTAGCATCATTTATTTAAATTAAAATTCTTTTGACTATGTTTGGGCTTTTGCTTTTCTATATATATTTTAGAGTAAGCTTATCTACATCTAGAGTAAACACGTTGAGATTTTGTAAGGAATTGTGCTAAACTGCTAGGTTAATTTAGAGAGAATTAACATCTTTACTTTATTGAGTCTTCCAATACCTGAATATGATATGCTTCTCCAAATATTTAGGTCTTTGATTTCTTTCATCAGCACTTTATAATTTTTATCATATAGAACTTGTATATGTTTTGTTACACTTCTTTCTGCTTTATCATTTTATTTGGAAAACCTGTAAATGGTCATGTGATTTTGATTTCTTGCCAGTTGTTCAATGTTGGTATCTAAAAATACAATCGATTTTTGTGTGCTCTTCTGTGTCCTGTGACATTACTGAACTCACTTCTGAGGTTTAGGTGGTTTTCTTTTTTGTAAATTTCTTGGTGTTTTCTATAGACATAGACAACTGTATTGTCTGCAAAAGAAGGTCATTCTATTTCTTCCTTCCAAAATTGAATTTTTAAACTTTTTGTCTTATTGTGGTTTCTAGAACTTCTAGTACTATGTTAAATAAGTGACAGAGTTGCCTTGTCCCTGATCTTAGAGGAATGAAGCACTTACTTTTTGCCATTAACTGTGATGTCAACTGTAGGTTTTCTTGGGTATAATCTTTATGAAGTCAAGTAAGTTCCTCTCTATTCTAGTATAAGGTAAATTTTTAATCATAAATAGGTAATGACCTTTGTGAAATGTGTTTTCTGCTTCAACTGACATGATCATATGATTTTTCTACTTTGACATGTAATGGTGCATTGTGAAAAACAAAATTAATTTTAGACTCCAATAAAGAATAAAAAAACATTTCTTTAAGCTTAAATTGCTACAGTCCAGGAAACAGATTCAGTCAGCAACATAAATTGTGCTCCACCAAGACAAAAGGGAGGCCATCTTTTATAGAGCAATTTCTGACCCAAGTTCCCAATTTTATGCAAATTGGGTTTACAAATTGTGCAGTTCTGATTGGTTCAAATTGTGCAGTTCTAATTGGTCAGTATAGATGCAAATGAGGCTACACTTTTTGTAGTTCAAATTGGGTGGGGGCAGGTCTCAGTCTATTAGTTGAAAGATAAAACCAGAACTTCCCTGCAGTGGTTTACCCAGAGGTAAACAAGTAGGGCATAGTGTGGGAAGCTGAGAATTCATTCTGAGGTTCATCTCAGTATACAGAATATGTGAGGAGACCCTGTCAACAAATGGTCACTAGACTTTTATTATTCATAAAATTTGGACTCTTGGTTGACCATATGGATTTAATTTCAGCAGATTTCTTTTCAGAGTTTACATCAAATAATTCCTTCTTCTTGGGATCCACAATTACATAATTGATTTTTTAGTATAGAGCCATACTTTACCTAGAATAAATGATCCAATATGGTTATGGTGTATTTATTATTTTTATACATTGTTGAATTCAGTTTGCTATAATTTTGTTAAAGCATTTTTGTATCTAAATTCATGAGAAATAGTGTTTGTATTTTAGTCTAATTTTGTCTGGTTTTGGTATTAAGGTAATACTGGCCTCATAAAATGAATTAGGAATTGTTCTCTCTTGCATTTCTAGAAAATATTGTGTAAAATTGGTGTTAATTTCTTCTTTAAATGTTTGGTATAATTGTTTACTAAAACCATCTGGGCATAGAGATTTACTTTTCTGAATATTTTAAATTACAATTCAGTTTCCTTAATAGTTTCAAGACTAATGTTATATCTTTGTGGTTGATATTTGAACTTTACTTTTTTAAAGGAATTCAATTCTTCTAAGTTATTGAATTTAAAAATGTCATTTTGTATGTACTATATGTTTTATTATCCTTTTAACTATTGCAGTGTCTTTCTTTTGATATTCCATGATATTCCTCATATTAGTGGATTGGTCTTCTTTCTTTTTATCTTTGTCAATCTTTCTAGATTTTATGAAAAGCCCTATCTGATGCAAGCAGGCAATTAGTGTGTTGTCATTTTACTTAAAGAAAGTCTTAGTTTAAAGTAGGTTTTAGTCTTCTGTAAGATTATTGCAGGTAATCCTTTTAATATAGTTTCTGGAAGATGATAAATAGATAGATGATAGATAGATAGATAGACAGATAGATAGATAAATGGATAGATAATCTGGTAGAGATGACTGGTATTCTGATAGTTTTTATGAGGTTATTATTTTCCTTTGAAGTTTTCTATAGTGTTTGGATGATTTTTTTTTTAAAGATTTTTATTGGGGAATCGGGGAGATGGGAACAGTGCTGGGGAATTGGGGGAAGGGGAACACAAAAGTTGCTGTCGTTTTGTTCTTCAGTCTAGTTGTGGAGGACGTTGCTTCACTGGCCCAAGTTGGCACCATCATTGCGCTCTTCCCAGGCAAGGCAGATCAGTCATTGGCTTCTGGACGGACGCTCACTGCGGCTGCTGGCCGCTCACGCTGGCTGCTGGCTACACACGGTAGCCCATGGCAACCCACTG